>NW_027448428.1:0-41845 GCF_038048845.1 Mixophyes fleayi
TTCATGAAACTGAATTGAATCATGAATCATGAATCATGAATTGAGTCATTAATCATGAATCATGAATCATGAATCATGAATTGAATCATAAATCATGATTCATGAATAATGAATCATGAATCATGAATCATGAATCATGAATCATGAATCGAATCATGAATTAATCTGAATCATGAATCATGAATCGAATCAATGAATCATGAATCATGAATCATGAATCATGAATTGAATCATGAATCATGAATTGAATCTTGAATCATGAATCATGAATCATGAATTGAATCATGAATCATGAATCATGAATCGAATCATGAATCAAGAATCATGAATCAAATCATGAATCATGAATCATGAATCGAATCATGAATCATGAATCATGAATTGAATCATGAATCATGAATTGAATCATGAATCATGAATCATGAATCGAATCATGAATCATGAATCAAATCATGAATCATGAATTGAATCATAAATCATGAATAGAATCATGAATAATGAATTGAATCATGAATCATTGAATCATGAATCATGAATTGAATCATAAATTATGAATCATGAATCAAATCATAAATCATGAATCATGAATCATGAATTGAATCATGAATCATGAATCATGAATCAAATCATTAATCATGAATCATGAATCGAATCATGAATCATGAATCATAAATTGAATCATGAATCAAATCATTAATCATGAATCATGAATCATGAATCGAATCATGAATCATGAATCATGGATTAAATCATGAATCATGAATCATGAATCATGAATCGAATCATGAATCATTAATCATGAATTATGAATCATGAATCGAATCATGAATCATGAATCCTGAATTAAATCCTGAATCATGAATCAAATCATGAATCATGAATCATGAATCATGAATCATGAATTAAATCATGAATCATGAATTATGAATCATGAATGAATCATGAATCATGAATCATGAATCATGAATCATGAATTGAATCATAAATCATGAATCATGAATCGAATCATGAATCATGAATCATGAATCATGAATCATGAATTGAATCATGAATCATGAATTATGCATCATGAATTGAATCATGAATCTTGAATCATGAATCATGAATTGAATCATGAATCATGAATTGAATCATGAATCATGAATCATGAATTGAATCATGAATCATGAATCATGAATCGAATCATGAAACATGAATTGAATCATGAATCATGAATCATGAATTGAGTCATTAATCATGAATCATGAATCATGAATCATGAATTGAATCATGAATCATGAATCGAATCATGAATCAAGAATCATGAATCAAATCATGAATCATGAATCATGAATTGAATCATGAATCATGAATCATAAATCGAATCATGAATCATGAATCAAATCATGAATCATGAATTGAATCATAAATCATGAATAGAATCATGAATAATGAATTGAATCATGAATCATGAATCATGAATCATGAATTGAATCATAAATCATGAATCATGAATCGAATCATAAATCATGAATCATGAATTGAATCATGAATCATGAATCATGAATCAAATCATTAATCATGAATCATGAATCGAATCATGAATCATGAATCATGAATTGAATCATGAATCAAATCATTAATCATGAATCATGAATCATGAATCAAATCATGAATCATGAATCATGAATTAAATCATGAATCATGAATCATGAATCGAATCATGAATCATTAATCATGAATCATGAATCATGAATCGAATCATGAATCATGAATCCTGAATTAAATCCTGATTCATGAATCAAATCATGAATCATGAATCATGAATCATGAATCATGAATTAAATCATGAATCATGAATTATGAATCATGAATTGAATCATGAATCATGAATCATGAATCATGAATCATGAATTGAATCATAAATCATGAATCATGAATCGAATCATGAATCATGAATCATGAATCATGAATTGAATCATGAATCATGAATTGAATCTTGAATCATGAATCATGAATCATGAATCATGAATCATGAATTGAATCATGAATCATGAATCATGAATTGAATCATGAATCATGAATCGAATCATGAATCATGAATTGAATCATAAATTGAATCATAAATCATGAATAGAATCATGAATAATGAATTGAATCATGAATCATGAATTGAATCATGAATCATGAATTGAATCATGAATCATACATTGAATCATGAATCATGAATTAAATCATGAATCATGAATCATGAATTGAATCATGAATCATGAATCATGAATCATGAATTGAATCATAAATCATGAATCATGAATCGAATCATGAATCATGAATCATGAATCATGATTTGAGTCATGAATCATGAATCATGAATCGAATCATGAATCATGAATTATGAATTGAATCATAAATCATGAATCATGAATCATGAATTATGAATTGAATCATGAATCATGAATCAAATCATGAATCATGAATCATGAATTGAATCATGAATCATGAATCATGAATTGAATCATGAATCATGAATCATAAATTGAATCATGAATCATGAATCATGAATCGAATCATGAATCATGAATCATGAATTAAATCATGAATCATGAATCATGAATCATGAATCGAATCATGAATCATTAATCATGAATCATGAATCATGAATCGAATCATGAATCATGAATCATGAATCATGAGTCATGAATTGAATCATGAATCATGAATCATAAATCGAATCATAAATCATGAATTGAATCAGGATTCGAATCATGAATCATGAATCATTAATTGAATCATGAATCATGAATCATGAATCATGAATCATGAATTGAATCATGAATCATGAATTAAATCATGCAATCATGAATCAATGAATCTAATCATGAATCATTAATCATGAATCATGAATCATGAATTGAATCATGAATCATGATCATTAATTGAATCATGAATTATGAATCGAATCATAAATCATGAATCATGAATCATGAATTGAATCATGAATCATGAATCAAATCATGAATCATGAATCATGAATTATGAATCATGAATTGAATCATGAATCATGAATTGAATCATAAATCATGAATCATGAATTGAATCATGAATCATGAATCATGAATCGAATCATGAATCATGAATTGAATCATGAATCATGAATCATGAATTGAATCATTAATCATGAATCATGAATTGAATCATAAATCATGAATTGAATCTTGAATCATGAATCATGAATCATGAATTGAATCATGAATCATGAATCATGAATTGAATCATTAATCATGAATCATGAATCGAATCATGAATCAAGAATCATGAATCAAATCATGAATCATGAATTATGAATCATGAATTGAATCATGAATCATGAATTATGAATCATGAATTGAATCATGAATCATGAATCATGAATCATGAATTGAATCATAAATTATGAATCATGAATCATGAATCATGAATTGAATCATGAATCATGAATTATGCATCATGAATTGAATCATGAATTGAATCATGAATCATGAATCATGAATTTAAATTTGAATCATGAATCATAAATCGAATCATGAATCATGAATTGAATCATGAATCATGAATCTTGAATCATGAATCATGAATTGAATCATGAATTATGAATTGAATCATGAATCATGAATCATGAATCATGAATTGAATTATAAATCATGAATCATGAATCGAATCATAAATCATGATTCATGAATCATGAATCATGAATTGAATCATGAATCATGAATCATGAATCGAATCATGAATCATGAATCATGAATCGAATCATGAATCATAAATTAAATCATGAATCATGAATCATGAATCGAATCATGAATCATGAATCATGAATCATGAATCATGAATTAAATCATGAATCATGAATTATGAATCATGAATCATGAATCATGAATTGAATCATAAATCATGAATCATGAATCGAATCATGAATCATGAATCATGAATCATGAATCATGAATCATGAATCGAATCATGAATCATGAATTATGCATCATGAATTGAATCATGAATCTTGAATCATGAATTCAATCATGAATCATGAATTGAATCATGAATCATGAATCATGAATTGAATCATGAATCATGAATCATGAATCGAATCATGAAACATGAATTGAATCATGAATCATGCATCATGAATTGAGTCATTAATCATGAATCATGAATCATGAATCATGAATTGAATCATGAATCATGAATTGAATCTTGAATCATGAATCATGAATCATGAATCATGAATCATGAATCATGAATTGAATCATGAATCATGAATCATGAATTGAATCATGAATCATGAATCGAATCATGAATCATGAATTGAATCATAAATTGAATCATAAATCATGAATAGAATCATGAATAATGAATTGAATCATGAATCATGAATTGAATCATGAATCATGAATTGAATCATGAATCATGAATCATACATTGAATCATGAATCATGAATTGAATCATGAATCATGAATCATGAATCATGAATCATGAATCATGAATCATGAATCGAATCATGAATCATGAATTATGAATTGAATCATAAATCATGAATCATGAATCATGAATTATGAATTGAATCATGAATCATGAATCAAATCATGAATCATGAATCATGAATTGAATCATGAATCATGAGTCATGAATTGAATCATAAATCATGAATCATAAATCGAATCATAAATCATGAATTGAATCAGGATTCGATTAATGAATCATTAATTGAATCATGAATCATGAATCATGAATCATGAATCATGAATTGAATCATGAATCATGAATTAAATCATGAATCATGAATCATGAATCTAATCATGAATCATTAATCATGAATCATGAATCATGAATTGAATCATGAATCATGAATCAATAATTGAATCATGAATTATGAATCGAATCATAAATCATGAATCATGAATCATGAATCATGAATCATGAATTGAATCATGAATCATGAATCAAATCATGAATCATGAATCATGAATTATGAATCATGAATTGAATCATGAATCATGAATTGAATCATAAATCATGAATCATGAATTGAATCATGAATCATGAATCATGAATCGAATCATGAATCATGAATTGAATCATGAATCATGAATCATGAATTGAATCATTAATCATGAATCATGAATTGAATCATGAATCATGAATTGAATCTTGAATCATGAATCATGAATCATGAATCATGAATTGAATCATGAATCATGAATCATGAATTGAATCATTAATCATGAATCATGAATCGAATCATGAATCAAGAATCATGAATCAAATCATGAATCATGAATCATGAATCATGAATTGAATCATGAATCATGAATCAAATCATGAATCATGAATCATGAATTATGAATCATGAATTGAATCATGAATCATGAATTATGAATCATGAATTGAATCATGAATCATGAATCATGAATCATGAATTGAATCATAAATTATGAATCATGAATCATGAATCATGAATCATGAATCATGAATTGAATCATGAATCATGAATTATGCATCATGAATTGAATCATGAATTGAATCATGAATCATGAATCATGAATTTAATTATGAATCATGAATCATAAATCGAATCATGAATCATGAATTGAATCATGAATCATGAATCTTGAATCATGAATCATGAATTGAATCATGAATTATGAATTGAATCATGAATCATGAATCATGAATCATGAATTGAATCATAAATCATGAATCATGAATAGAATCATAAATCATGATTCATGAATCATGAATCATGAATTGAATATGAATCATGAATTATGAATCGAATCATGAATCATGAATCATGAATCGAATCATGAATCATAAATTAAATCATGAATCATGAATCATGAATCGAATCATGAATCAGTAATCATGAATCATAAATCGAATCATGAATTATGAATCATGAATCATGAATCATTAATCATGAAATAAATCATGAATCATGAATCATGAATTATGAATCATGAATTGAATCATGAATCATGAATCATGAATCATGAATCATGAATTGAATCATAAATCATGAATCATGAATTGAATCATGAATCATGAATCATGAATCGAATCATGAATCATGAATTGAATCATGAATCATGAATCATGAATTGAATCATTAATCATGAATCATGAATTAAATCATGAATCATGAATCATGAATCGAATCATGAAACATGAATTGAATCATGAATCATGAATTGAGTCATTAATCATGAATCATGAATCATGAATCATGAATTGAATCATGAATCATGAATTGAATCTTGAATCATGAATCATGAATCATGAATTGAATCATGAATCATGAATCGAATCATGAATTGAATCATGTATTGAATCATAAATCATGAATAGAATCATGAATCATGAATTGAATCATTAATCATGAATCATACATTGAATCATGAATCATGAATTGAATCATGAATCATGAATCATGAATTGAATCATGAATCATGAATCATGAATCATGAATTGAATCATAAATCATGAATCATGAATCGAATCATGAATCATGAATCATGAATCATGAATCATGAATCATGATTTGAGTCATGAATCATGAATCATGAATCGAATCATGAATCATGAATTATGAATTGAATCATAAATCATGAATCATGAATCATGAATCATGAATCATGAATTGAATCATGAATCATGAATTGAATCATTAATCATGAATCATGAATCATGAATTGAATCATGAATCATGAATCATGAATTGAATCATGAATCATGAATCAAATCATTAATCATGAATCATGAATCATGAATTGAATCATGAATCATGAATCGAATCATGAATCATGAATCATGAATTGAATCATGATTCATGAATCATGAATCGAATCATGAATCATTAATCATGAATCATGAATCATTAATCATGAATTAAATCATGAATCATGAATCATGAATTGAATCATGAATCATGAATCATTAATTGAATCATGAATCATGAATCGAATCATAAATCATGAATCATGAATCATGAATCATGAATTGAATCATGAATCATGAATCAAATCATGAATCATAAATCATGAATTATGAATCATGAATTGAATTATGAATCATGAATAATGAATTGAATCATAAATCATGAATCATGAATTGAATCATGAATCATGAATTGAATCATGAATCATGAATAATGAATTGAATCATGAATCATGAATCATGAATTGAATCATGAATCATGAATCATGAATTGAATCATGAATCATAAATCATGAATCGAATCATGAATCAAGAATCATGAATCAAATCATGAATCATGAATCATGAATTGAATCATGAATCATGAATCATAAATTGAATCATGAATCATAAATCATGAATAGAATCATGAATCATGAATCTTGAATCATGAATCATGAATTGAATCATGAATTATGAATTGAATCATGAATCATGAATCATGAATCATGAATAGAATCATAAATCATGATTCATGAATCATGAATCATGAATTGAATCATGAATCATGAATCATGAATCGAATCATGAATCAAGAATCATGAATCAAATCATGAATCATGAATCATGAATTGAATCATGAATCATGAATCATAAATTGAATCATGAATCATAAATCATGAATAGAATCATGAATCATGAATCTTGAATCATGAATCATGAATTGAATCATGAATCATAAATCATGAATCGAATCATGAATCAAGAATCATGAATCAAATCATGAATCATGAATCATGAATTGAATCATGAATCATGAATCATAAATTGAATCATGAATCATAAATCATGAATAGAATCATGAATCATGAATCTTGAATCATGAATCATGAATTGAATCATGAATTATGAATTGAATCATGAATCATGAATCATGAATCATGAATAGAATCATAAATCATGATTCATGAATCATGAATCATGAATTGAATCATGAATCATGAATCATGAATCGAATCATGAATCATGAATCATGAATCGAATCATGAATCATAAATTAAATCATGAATCATGAATCATGAATCGAATCATGAATCAGTAATCATGAATCATAAATCGAATCATGAATCATGAATTATGAATCATGAATCATGAATCATTAATCATGAAATAAATCATGAATCATGAATCATGAATTATGAATCATGAATTGAATCATGAATCATGAATCATGAATCATGAATCATGAATTTAATCATAAATCATGAATCATGAATTGAATCATGAATCATGAATCATGAATCGAATCATGAATCATGAATTGAATCATGAATCATGAATCATGAATTGAATCATTAATCATGAATCATGAATTAAATCATAATCATGAATCATGAATCGAATCATGAAACATGAATTGAATCATGAATCATGAATTGAGTCATTAATCATGAATCATGAATCATGAATCATGAATTGAATCATGAATCATGAATTGAATCTTGAATCATGAATCATGAATCATGAATTGAATCATGAATCATGAATCGAATCATGAATTGAATCATGTATTGAATCATAAATCATGAATAGAATCATGAATCATGAATTGAATCATTAATCATGAATCATACATTGAATCATGAATCATGAATTGAATCATGAATCATGAATCATGAATTGAATCATGAATCATGAATCATGAATCATGAATTGAATCATGAATCATGAATCATTAATTGAATCATGAATCATGAATCGAATCATAAATCATGAATCATGAATCATGAATCATGAATCATGAATTGAATCATGAATCATGAATCAAATCATGAATCATAAATCATGAATTATGAATCATGAATTGAATTATGAATCATGAATAATGAATTGAATCATAAATCATGAATCATGAATTGAATCATGAATCATGAATTGAATCATGAATCATGAATAATGAATTGAATCATGAATCATGAATCATGAATTGAATCATGAATCATGAATCATGAATTGAATCATGAATCATAAATCATGAATCGAATCATGAATCAAGAATCATGAATCAAATCATGAATCATGAATCATGAATTGAATCATGAATCATGAATCATAAATTGAATCATGAATCATAAATCATGAATAGAATCATGAATCATGAATCTTGAATCATGAATCATGAATTGAATCATGAATTATGAATTGAATCATGAATCATGAATCATGAATCATGAATAGAATCATAAATCATGATTCATGAATCATGAATCATGAATTGAATCATGAATCATGAATCATGAATCGAATCATGAATCAAGAATCATGAATCAAATCATGAATCATGAATCATGAATTGAATCATGAATCATGAATCATAAATTGAATCATGAATCATAAATCATGAATAGAATCATGAATCATGAATCTTGAATCATGAATCATGAATTGAATCATGAATCATAAATCATGAATCGAATCATGAGTCAAGAATCATGAATCAAATCATGAATCATGAATCATGAATTGAATCATGAATCATGAATCATAAATTGAATCATGAATCATAAATCATGAATAGAATCATGAATCATGAATCTTGAATCATGAATCATGAATTGAATCATGAATTATGAATTGAATCATGAATCATGAATCATGAATCATGAATAGAATCATAAATCATGATTCATGAATCATGAATCATGAATTGAATCATGAATCATGAATCATGAATCGAATCATGAATCATGAATCATGAATCGAATCATGAATCATAAATTAAATCATGAATCATGAATTGAATCATGAATCATGAATCATGAATTGAATCATGAATCATGAATCGAATCATGAATCATGAATTGAATCATAAATTGAATCATAAATCATGAATAGAATCATGAATAATGAATTGAATCATGAATCATGAATTGAATCATGAATCATGAATTGAATCATGAATCATGAATCATACATTGAATCATGAATCATGAATTGAATCATGAATCATGAATCATGAATCATGAATCATGAATCATGAATCATGAATCGAATCATGAATCATGAATTATGAATTGAATCATAAATCATGAATCATGAATCATGAATTATGAATTGAATCATGAATCATGAATCAAATCATGAATCATGAATCATGAATTGAATCATGAATCATGAATCATGAATTGAATCATGAATCATGAATCATGAATCGAATCATGAATCATGAATCATGAATCATGAATCGAATCATGAATCATGAATCATGAATCATGAGTCATGAATTGAATCATAAATCATGAATCATAAATCGAATCATAAATCATGAATTGAATCAGGATTCGATTAATGAATCATTAATTGAATCATGAATCATGAATCATGAATCATGAATCATGAATTGAATCATGAATCATGAATTAAATCATGAATCATGAATCATGAATCTAATCATGAATCATTAATCATGAATCATGAATCATGAATTGAATCATGAATCATGAATCAATAATTGAATCATGAATTATGAATCGAATCATAAATCATGAATCATGAATCATGAATCATGAATCATGAATTGAATCATGAATCATGAATCAAATCATGAATCATGAATCATGAATTATGAATCATGAATTGAATCATGAATCATGAATTGAATCATAAATCATGAATCATGAATTGAATCATGAATCATGAATCATGAATCGAATCATGAATCATGAATTGAATCATGAATCATGAATCATGAATTGAATCATTAATCATGAATCATGAATTGAATCATGAATCATGAATTGAATCTTGAATCATGAATCATGAATCATGAATCATGAATTGAATCATGAATCATGAATCATGAATTGAATCATTAATCATGAATCATGAATCGAATCATGAATCAAGAATCATGAATCAAATCATGAATCATGAATCATGAATCATGAATTGAATCATGAATCATGAATCAAATCATGAATCATGAATCATGAATTATGAATCATGAATTGAATCATGAATCATGAATTATGAATCATGAATTGAATCATGAATCATGAATCATGAATCATGAATTGAATCATAAATTATGAATCATGAATCATGAATCATGAATTGAATCATGAATCATGAATTATGCATCATGAATTGAATCATGAATTGAATCATGAATCATGAATCATGAATTTAATTATGAATCATGAATCATAAATCGAATCATGAATCATGAATTGAATCATGAATCATGAATCTTGAATCATGAATCATGAATTGAATCATGAATTATGAATTGAATCATGAATCATGAATCATGAATCATGAATTGAATCATAAATCATGAATCATGAATAGAATCAAAAATCATGATTCATGAATCATGAATCATGAATTGAATCATGAATCATGAATCATGAATCGAATCATGAATCATGAATCATGAATCGAATCATGAATCATAAATTAAATCATGAATCATGAATCATGAATCGAATCATGAATCAGTAATCATGAATCATAAATCGAATCATGAATTATGAATCATGAATCATGAATCATTAATCATGAAATAAATCATGAATCATGAATCATGAATTATGAATCATGAATTGAATCATGAATCATGAATCATGAATCATGAATCATGAATTGAATCATAAATCATGAATCATGAATTGAATCATGAATCATGAATCATGAATCGAATCATGAATCATGAATTGAATCATGAATCATGAATCATGAATTGAATCATTAATCATGAATCATGAATTAAATCATGAATCATGAATCATGAATCGAATCATGAAACATGAATTGAATCATGAATCATGAATTGAGTCATTAATCATGAATCATGAATCATGAATCATGAATTGAATCATGAATCATGAATTGAATCTTGAATCATGAATCATGAATCATGAATTGAATCATGAATCATGAATCGAATCATGAATTGAATCATGTATTGAATCATAAATCATGAATAGAATCATGAATCATGAATTGAATCATTAATCATGAATCATACATTGAATCATGAATCATGAATTGAATCATGAATCATGAATCATGAATTGAATCATGAATCATGAATCATGAATCATGAATTGAATCATAAATCATGAATCATGAATCGAATCATGAATCATGAATCATGAATCATGAATCATGAATCATGATTTGAGTCATGAATCATGAATCATGAATCGAATCATGAATCATGAATTATGAATTGAATCATAAATCATGAATCATGAATCATGAATCATGAATCATGAATTGAATCATGAATCATGAATTGAATCATTAATCATGAATCATGAATCATGAATTGAATCATGAATCATGAATCATGAATTGAATCATGAATCATGAATCAAATCATTAATCATGAATCATGAATCATGAATTGAATCATGAATCATGAATCGAATCATGAATCATGAATCATGAATTGAATCATGATTCATGAATCATGAATCGAATCATGAATCATTAATCATGAATCATGAATCATTAATCATGAATTAAATCATGAATCATGAATCATGAATTGAATCATGAATCATGAATCATTAATTGAATCATGAATCATGAATCGAATCATAAATCATGAATCATGAATCATGAATCATGAATTGAATCATGAATCATGAATCAAATCATGAATCATAAATCATGAATTATGAATCATGAATTGAATTATGAATCATGAATAATGAATTGAATCATAAATCATGAATCATGAATTGAATCATGAATCATGAATTGAATCATGAATCATGAATAATGAATTGAATCATGAATCATGAATCATGAATTGAATCATGAATCATGAATCATGAATTGAATCATGAATCATAAATCATGAATCGAATCATGAATCAAGAATCATGAATCAAATCATGAATCATGAATCATGAATTGAATCATGAATCATGAATCATAAATTGAATCATGAATCATAAATCATGAATAGAATCATGAATCATGAATCTTGAATCATGAATCATGAATTGAATCATGAATTATGAATTGAATCATGAATCATGAATCATGAATCATGAATAGAATCATAAATCATGATTCATGAATCATGAATCATGAATTGAATCATGAATCATGAATCATGAATCGAATCATGAATCAAGAATCATGAATCAAATCATGAATCATGAATCATGAATTGAATCATGAATCATGAATCATAAATTGAATCATGAATCATAAATCATGAATAGAATCATGAATCATGAATCTTGAATCATGAATCATGAATTGAATCATGAATCATAAATCATGAATCGAATCATGAATCAAGAATCATGAATCAAATCATGAATCATGAATCATGAATTGAATCATGAATCATGAATCATAAATTGAATCATGAATCATAAATCATGAATAGAATCATGAATCATGAATCTTGAATCATGAATCATGAATTGAATCATGAATTATGAATTGAATCATGAATCATGAATCATGAATCATGAATAGAATCATAAATCATGATTCATGAATCATGAATCATGAATTGAATCATGAATCATGAATCATGAATCGAATCATGAATCATGAATCATGAATCGAATCATGAATCATAAATTAAATCATGAATCATGAATCATGAATCGAATCATGAATCAGTAATCATGAATCATAAATCGAATCATGAATCATGAATTATGAATCATGAATCATGAATCATTAATCATGAAATAAATCATGAATCATGAATCATGAATTATGAATCATGAATTGAATCATGAATCATGAATCATGAATCATGAATCATGAATTTAATCATAAATCATGAATCATGAATTGAATCATGAATCATGAATCATGAATCGAATCATGAATCATGAATTGAATCATGAATCATGAATCATGAATTGAATCATTAATCATGAATCATGAATTAAATCATAAATCATGAATCATGAATCGAATCATGAAACATGAATTGAATCATGAATCATGAATTGAGTCATTAATCATGAATCATGAATCATGAATCATGAATTGAATCATGAATCATGAATTGAATCTTGAATCATGAATCATGAATCATGAATTGAATCATGAATCATGAATCGAATCATGAATTGAATCATGTATTGAATCATAAATCATGAATAGAATCATGAATCATGAATTGAATCATTAATCATGAATCATACATTGAATCATGAATCATGAATTGAATCATGAATCATGAATCATGAATTGAATCATGAATCATGAATCATGAATCATGAATTGAATCATGAATCATGAATCATTAATTGAATCATGAATCATGAATCGAATCATAAATCATGAATCATGAATCATGAATCATGAATCATGAATTGAATCATGAATCATGAATCAAATCATGAATCATAAATCATGAATTATGAATCATGAATTGAATTATGAATCATGAATAATGAATTGAATCATAAATCATGAATCATGAATTGAATCATGAATCATGAATTGAATCATGAATCATGAATAATGAATTGAATCATGAATCATGAATCATGAATTGAATCATGAATCATGAATCATGAATTGAATCATGAATCATAAATCATGAATCGAATCATGAATCAAGAATCATGAATCAAATCATGAATCATGAATCATGAATTGAATCATGAATCATGAATCATAAATTGAATCATGAATCATAAATCATGAATAGAATCATGAATCATGAATCTTGAATCATGAATCATGAATTGAATCATGAATCATAAATCATGAATCGAATCATGAGTCAAGAATCATGAATCAAATCATGAATCATGAATCATGAATTGAATCATGAATCATGAATCATAAATTGAATCATGAATCATAAATCATGAATAGAATCATGAATCATGAATCTTGAATCATGAATCATGAATTGAATCATGAATTATGAATTGAATCATGAATCATGAATCATGAATCATGAATAGAATCATAAATCATGATTCATGAATCATGAATCATGAATTGAATCATGAATCATGAATCATGAATCGAATCATGAATCATGAATCATGAATCGAATCATGAATCATAAATTAAATCATGAATCATGAATCATGAATCGAATCATGAATCAGTAATCATGAATCATAAATCAAATCATGAATCATGAATTATGAATCATGAATCATGAATCATTAATCATGAAATAAATCATGAATCATGAATCATGAATTATGAATCATGAATTGAATCATGAATCATGAATCATGAATCATGAATCATGAATTGAATCATAAATCATGAATCATGAATTGAATCATGAATCATGAATCATGAATCGAATCATGAATCATGAATTGAATCATGAATCATGAATCATGAATTGAATCATTAATCATGAATCATGAATTAAATCATGAATCATGAATCATGAATCGAATCATGAAACATGAATTGAATCATGAATCATGAATTGAGTCATTAATCATGAATCATGAATCATGAATCATGAATTGAATCATGAATCATGAATTGAATCTTGAATCATGAATCATGAATCATGAATTGAATCATGAATCATGAATCGAATCATGAATTGAATCATGTATTGAATCATAAATCATGAATAGAATCATGAATCATGAATTGAATCATTAATCATGAATCATACATTGAATCATGAATCATGAATTGAATCATGAATCATGAATCATGAATTGAATCATGAATCATGAATCATGAATCATGAATTGAATCATAAATCATGAATCATGAATCGAATCATGAATCATGAATCATGAATCATGAATCATGATTTGAGTCATGAATCATGAATCATGAATCGAATCATGAATCATGAATTATGAATTGAATCATAAATCATGAATCATGAATCATGAATCATGAATCATGAATCATGAATTGAATCATGAATCATGAATTGAATCATTAATCATGAATCATGAATCATGAATTGAATCATGAATCATGAATCATGAATTGAATCATGAATCATGAATCATGAATTGAATCATGAATCATGAATCAAATCATTAATCATGAATCATGAATCATGAATTGAATCATGAATCATGAATCGAATCATGAATCATGAATCATGAATTGAATCATGAATCATGAATCATGAATCGAATCATGAATCATTAATCATGAATCATGAATCATGAATCATTAATCATGAATTAAATCATGAATCATGAATCATGAATTGAATAATGAATCATGAATCATTAATTGAATCATGAATCATGAATCGAATCATAAATCATGAATCATGAATCATGAATCATGAATCATGAATTGAATCATGAATCATGAATCAAATCATGAATCATAAATCATGAATTATGAATCATGAATTGAATTATGAATCATGAATAATGAATTGAATCATAAATCATGAATCATGAATTGAATCATGAATCATGAATTGAATCATGAATCATGAATAATGAATTGAATCATGAATCATGAATCATGAATCATGAATTGAATCATGAATCATGAATCATGAATTGAATCATGAATCATAAATCATGAATCGAATCATGAATCAAGAATCATGAATCAAATCATGAATCATGAATCATGAATTGAATCATGAATCATGAATCATAAATTGAATCATGAATCATAAATCATGAATAGAATCATGAATAATGAATTGAATCATGAATCATGAATCATGAATCATGAATTGAATCCTAAATCATGAATCATGAATCGAATCATAAATCATGAATCATGAATCATGAATCAAATCATTAATCATGAATCATGAATCGAATCATGAATCATGAATCATGAATTGAATCATGAATCATGAATCAAATCATTAATCATGAATCATGAATCATGAATCGAATCATGAATCATTAATCATGAATCATAAATCGAATCATGAATCATGAATCATGAATTGAATCCTGAATCATGAATCAAATCATGAATCATGAATTATGAATCATGAATTGAATCATGAATCATGAATCATGAATTATGAATCATGAATTGAATCATGAATCATGAATCATGAATCATGAATCATGAATTGAATCATAAATCATGAATCATGAATCATGAATCATGAATCATGAATCATGAATTGAATCATGAATCATGAATCGAATCATGAATCATGAATTGAATCATAAATTGAATCATAAATCATGAATAGAATCATGAATAATGAATTGAATCATGAATCATGAATTGAATCATGAATCATGAATTGAATCATGAATCATGAATCATACATTGAATCATGAATCATGAATTGAATCATGAATCATGAATCATGAATCATGAATTGAATCATGAATCATGAATTGAATCATGAATCATGAATCGAATCATGAATCATGAATCATGAATCATGAATCATGAATCATGAATCATGAATCGAATCATGAATCATGAATTATGAATTGAATCATAAATCATGAATCATGAATCATGAATTATGAATTGAATCATGAATCATGAATCAAATCATGAATCATGAATCATGAATCATGAATTGAATCATGAATCATGAATCATGAATTGAATCATGAATCATGAATCATGAATTAAATCATGAATCATGAATCATGAATCGAATCATGAATCATTATTCATGAATCATGAATCATGAATCGAATCATGAATCATGAATCATGAATCATGAGTCATGAATTGAATCATAAATCATGAATCATAAATCGAATCATAAATCATGAATTGAATCAGGATTCGATTAATGAATCATTAATTGAATCATGAATCATGAATCATGAATCATGAATCATGAATTGAATCATGAATCATGAA
This sequence comes from Mixophyes fleayi, assembly GCF_038048845.1. Taxonomy (NCBI): domain Eukaryota; kingdom Metazoa; phylum Chordata; class Amphibia; order Anura; family Limnodynastidae; genus Mixophyes; species Mixophyes fleayi. The sequence goes on from NW_027448428.1 coordinate 17,741, forward strand.
TTAAATCATGAATCATGAATCATGAATCTAATCATGAATCATTAATCATGAATCATGAATCATGAATTGAATCATGAATCATGAATCAATAATTGAATCATGAATTATGAATCGAATCATAAATCATGAATCATGAATCATGAATCATGAATCATGAATTGAATCATGAATCATGAATCAAATCATGAATCATGAATCATGAATTATGAATCATGAATTGAATCATGAATCATGAATTGAATCATAAATCATGAATCATGAATTGAATCATGAATCATGAATCATGAATCGAATCATGAATCATGAATTGAATCATGAATCATGAATCATGAATTGAATCATTAATCATGAATCATGAATTGAATCATGAATCATGAATTGAATCTTGAATCATGAATCATGAATCATGAATCATGAATTGAATCATGAATCATGAATCATGAATTGAATCATTAATCATGAATCATGAATCGAATCATGAATCAAGAATCATGAATCAAATCATGAATCATGAATCATGAATCATGAATTGAATCATGAATCATGAATCAAATCATGAATCATGAATCATGAATTATGAATCATGAATTGAATCATGAATCATGAATTATGAATCATGAATTGAATCATGAATCATGAATCATGAATCATGAATTGAATCATAAATTATGAATCATGAATCATGAATCATGAATTGAATCATGAATCATGAATTATGCATCATGAATTGAATCATGAATTGAATCATGAATCATGAATCATGAATTTAATTATGAATCATGAATCATAAATCGAATCATGAATCATGAATTGAATCATGAATCATGAATCTTGAATCATGAATCATGAATTGAATCATGAATTATGAATTGAATCATGAATCATGAATCATGAATCATGAATTGAATCATAAATCATGAATCATGAATAGAATCATAAATCATGATTCATGAATCATGAATCATGAATTGAATCATGAATCATGAATCATGAATCGAATCATGAATCATGAATCATGAATCGAATCATGAATCATAAATTAAATCATGAATCATGAATCATGAATCGAATCATGAATCAGTAATCATGAATCATAAATCGAATCATGAATCATGAATCATGAATCATGAATCATGAATCATTAATCATGAAATAAATCATGAATCATGAATCATGAATTATGAATCATGAATTGAATCATGAATCATGAATCATGAATCATGAATCATGAATTGAATCATAAATCATGAATCATGAATTGAATCATGAATCATGAATCATGAATCGAATCATGAATCATGAATTGAATCATGAATCATGAATCATGAATTGAATCATTAATCATGAATCATGAATTAAATCATGAATCATGAATCGAATCATGAAACATGAATTGAATCATGAATCATGAATTGAGTCATTAATCATGAATCATGAATCATGAATCATGAATTGAATCATGAATCATGAATTGAATCTTGAATCATGAATCATGAATCATGAATTGAATCATGAATCATGAATCGAATCATGAATTGAATCATGTATTGAATCATAAATCATGAATAGAATCATGAATCATGAATTGAATCATTAATCATGAATCATACATTGAATCATGAATCATGAATTGAATCATGAATCATGAATCATGAATTGAATCATGAATCATGAATCATGAATTGAATCATAAATCATGAATCATGAATCGAATCATGAATCATGAATCATGAATCATGATTTGAGTCATGAATCATGAATCATGAATCGAATCATGAATCATGAATTATGAATTGAATCATAAATCATGAATCATGAATCATGAATCATGAATCATGAATTGAATCATGAATCATGAATTGAATCATTAATCATGAATCATGAATCATGAATTGAATCATGAATCATGAATTGAATCATGAATCATGAATCAAATCATTAATCATGAATCATGAATTGAATCATGAATCATGAATCGAATCATGAATCATGAATCATGAATTGAATCATGAATCATGAATCGAATCATGAATCATTAATCATGAATCATGAATCATTAATCATGAATTAAATCATGAATCATGAATCATGAATTGAATCATGAATCATGAATCATTAATTGAATCATGAATCATGAATCGAATCATAAATCATGAATCATGAATCATGAATCATGAATCATGAATTGAATCATGAATCATGAATCAAATCATGAATCATAAATCATGAATTATGAATCATGAATTGAATTATGAATCATGAATAATGAATTGAATCATAAATCATGAATCATGAATTGAATCATGAATCATGAATTGAATCATGAATCATGAATAATGAATTGAATCATTAATCATGAATCATGAATCATGAATTGAATCATGAATCATGAATTGAATCTTGAATCATGAATCATGAATCATGAATCATGAATTGAATCATGAATCATGAATCATGAATTGAATCATGAATCATAAATCATGAATCGAATCATGAATCAAGAATCATGAATCAAATCATGAATCATGAATCATGAATTGAATCATGAATCATGAATCATAAATTGAATCATGAATCATAAATCATGAATAGAATCATGAATAATGAATTGAATCATGAATCATGAATCATGAATCATGAATTGAATCCTAAATCATGAATCATGAATCGAATCATAAATCATGAATCATGAATCATGAATCAAATCATTAATCATGAATCATGAATCGAATCATGAATCATGAATCATGAATTGAATCATGATTCATGAATCAAATCATTAATCATGAATCATGAATCATGAATCGAATCATGAATCATTAATCATGAATCATAAATCGAATCATGAATCATGAATCATGAATTGAATCCTGAATCATGAATCAAATCATGAATCATGAATTATGAATCATGAATTGAATCATGAATCATGAATTATGAATCATGAATTGAATCATGAATCATGAATCATGAATCATGAATCATGAATCATGAATCATGAATTGAATCATAAATCATGAATCATGAATCGAATCACGAATCATGAATCATGAATTGAATCCTGAATCATGAATCAAATCATGAATCATGAATTGAATCATGAATCATGAATCATGAATCATGAATCATGAATTGAATCATAAATCATGAATCATGAATCGAATCATGAATCATGAATCATGAATTGAATCATGAATCATGAATTATGCATCATGAATTGAATCATGAATCATGAATTGAATCATGAATCATGAATTATGCATCATGAATTGAATCATGATTCATGAATCATGAATCATGAATCATGAATCATGAATTGAATCATGAATCATGATTCATAAATCGAATCATGAATTGAATCATGAATCATGAATCTTGAATCATGAATTGAATCATGAATCATGTATTGAATCATGAATCATGAATTGAATCATGAATCATGAATCATGAATTAAATCATGAATCATGAATTGAATCATGAATCATTAATCATGAATCATGAATCATGAATCGAATCATGAATCATGAATCATGAATTGAATCATGAATCATGAATCATTGATTGAATCATGAATCATGAATTGAATCATAAATCATGAATCATGAATCATGAATCATGAATCATGAATCATGAATTGAATCATGAATCATGAATCAAATCATGAATCATGAATTATGAATCATGAATTAAATCATGAATCATGACTTATGAATCATGAATCATGAATCATGAATTGAATCATAAATCATAATTCATGAATCGAATCATGAATCATGAATCATGAATCATGAATCATGAATTGAATCATGAATCATGAATTATGCATCATGAATTGAATCATGATTCATGAATCATGAATCATGAATCATGAATTGAATCATGAATCATGATTCATAAATTGAATCATGAATTGAATCATGAATCATGAATCTTGAATCATGAATCATGAATTGAATCATGAATCATGTATTGAATCATGAATCATGAATTGAATCATGAATCATGAATCATGAATTAAATCATGAATCATGAATTGAATCATGAATCATTAATCATGAATCATGAATCATGAATCGAATCATGAATCATGAATTGAATCATGAATCATGAATCATTGATTGAATCATGAATCATGAATTGAATCATAAATCATGAATCATGAATCATGAATCATGAATCATGAATCATGAATCATGAATTGAATCATGAATCATGAATCAAATCATGAATCATAAATCATGAATTATGAATCAAGAATTGAATCATGAATCATGAATCATGTATTGAATCATAAATCATGAATCATAAATCATGAATCATGAAAAATGAATCATGAATTGAATCATAAATCATGAATCATGAATTGAATCATGAATCATGAATCGAATCATGAATCATGAATTGAATCATGAATCATGAATCATGAATTGAATCATTAATCATAAATTATGAATCATGAATCATGAATCATGAATTGAATCATAAATCATGAATTGAATCTTGAATCATGAATCATGAATCATGAATAGAATCATGAATCATGAATTGAATCAGTAATTGAATCATGAATTGAATCATGAATCATGAATTGAATCAGGAATTGAATCATGAATTGAATCATGAATCATGAATTGAATCATGAATCATGAATCATGAATCATGAATCATGAATTGAATCATGAATCATGATTCATAAATCGAATCATGAATCATGAATTGAATCATGAATCGAATCATGAATTGTGTCATGAATCATTATTTAAATCATGAATCATTAATTGAATCATGAATCATGAATCATACATTGAATCATGAATCATGAATTGTATCATGAATCATGAATTATGAATCATGAATTGAATCATGAATCATGAATTATGAATCATGAATTGAATCATGAATCATGAGTTGAATCATGAATCATGAATCATGAATTGAATCATGAATCATGAATCATGAATCATGAATCATGAATCATGAATCATGAATTGAATCATAAATCATGAATTGAATCTTGAATCATGAATCATGAATCATGAATAGAATCATGAATAATGAATTGAATCATGAATCATGAATCATGAATTGAATCATGAATCATGAATTGAATCAGGAATTGAATCATGAATCATGAATTGAATCATGAATCGAATCATGAATTGTGTCATGAATCATTATTTAAATCATGAATCATTAATTGAATCATGAATCATGAATCATATATTGAATCATGAATCATGAATTGAATCATGAATCATGAATTATGAATCATGAATTGAATCATGAATCATGAATTATGAATCATGAATTGAATCATGAATCATGAATAATGAATCATGAATCATGAATTGAATCATGAATCATGAATTATGAATCATGAATTGAATCATGAATCATGAATTATGAATCATGAATTGAATCATGAATTATGAATCATGAATTGAATCATGAATCATGAATAATGAATCATGAATCATGAATTGAATCATGAATCATGAATTGAATCATGAATCATGAATCATAAATTGAATCATGAATCATGAATCAAATCATGAATCATGAATTGAATTATGAATAATGAATCATGAATTGAATCATGAATTGAATCATGAATCATGAATTGAATCATGGATAATGAATCATAAATCATGAATTAAATCATGAATTGAATCATGAATCATGAATTAAATCATGAATCATGAATTGAATCATGAATCATGAATCATGAATCGACTCATGAATTTTGAATTGAATCAGGAATCATGAATTGAATCATGAATCATGAATCGAATCATGAATAATGAATCATGAATCATAAATCGAATCATGAATCATGAATTGAATCTTGAATCATGAATCATTAATCAAATCATGAATCATGAATCAAGAATCATGAATTGAATCATGAATCATGAATTGAATCATGAATCATGAATCAAGAATCATGAATTGAATCATGAATTGAATCATGAATCATGAATCATGAATTGAATCATGAATCATGAATCATGAATTGAATCATGAATCATGAATCATAAATCAAATCATGAATTATAAATTGAATAATGAATCATGAATCTTGAATCATGAATCATGAATTGAATCATGAATCATGAATTGAATCATGAATCATGAATCATGAATTGAATCATAAATCATGAATCATGAATTGAATCATGAATCATGAATCGAATCATGAATCATGAATTGAATCATGAATCATGAATCATGAATTGAATCATTAATCATAAATTATGAATCATGAATCATGAATCATGAATTGAATCATAAATCATGAATTGAATCTTGAATCATGAATCATGAATCATGAATAGAATCATGAATCATGAATTGAATCAGTAATTGAATCATGAATTGAATCATGAATCATGAATTGAATCAGGAATTGAATCATGAATTGAATCATGAATCATGAATTGAATCATGAATCATGAATCATGAATCATGAATCATGAATCATGAATTGAATCATGAATCATGAATCATACATTGAATCATGAATCATGAATTGAATCATGAATCATGAATTATGAATCATGAATTGAATCATGAATCATGAATTATGAATCATGAATTGAATCATGAATCATGAGTTGAATCATGAATCATGAATCATGAATTGAATCATGAATCATGAATCATGAATCATGAATCATGAATCATGAATTGAATCATAAATCATGAATTGAATCTTGAATCATGAATCATGAATCATGAATAGAATCATGAATAATGAATTGAATCATGAATCATGAATCATGAATTGAATCATGAATCATGAATTGAATCAGGAATTGAATCATGAATTGAATCATGAATCATGAATTGAATCATGAATCATGAATCATGATTCATAAATCGAATCATGAATCATGAATTGAATCATGAATCGAATCATGAATTGTGTCATGAATCATTATTTAAATCATGAATCATTAATTGAATCATGAATCATGAATCATATATTGAATCATGAATCATGAATTGAATCATGAATCATGAATTATGAATCATGAATTGAATCATGAATCATGAATTATGAATCATGAATTGAATCATGAATCATGAATAATGAATCATGAATCATGAATTGAATCATGAATCATGAATTATGAATCATGAATCATGAATTGAATCATGAATCATGAATCATGAATCATGAATTGAATCATGAATCATGAATAATGAATCATGAATCATGAATTGAATCATGAATCATGAATTGAATCATGAATCATGAATCATGAATCATGAATTGAATCATGAATCATGAATAATGAATCATGAATCATGAATTGAATCATGAATCATGAATTGAATCATGAATCATGAATCATAAATTGAATCATGAATCATGAATCAAATCATGAATCATGAATTGAATTATGAATAATGAATCATGAATTGAATCATGAATTGAATCATGAATCATGAATCATGAATTGAATCATGGATAATGAATCATAAATCATGAAATAAATCATGAATTGAATCATGAATCATGAATTAAATCATGAATCATGAATTGAATCATGAATCATGAATCATGAATCGACTCATGAATTATGAATTGAATCAGGAATCATGAATTGAATCATGAATCATGAATCGAATCATGAATAATGAATCATGAATCATAAATCGAATCATGAATCATGAATTGAATCTTGAATCATGAATCATGAATCGAATCATGAATAATGAATCATGAATCATAAATCGAATCATGAATCATGAATTGAATCTTGAATCATGAATCATTAATCAAATCATGAATCATGAATCAAGAATCATGAATTGAATCATGAATCATGAATTGAATCATGAATCATGAATCAAGAATCATGAATTGAATCATGAATTGAATCATGAATCATGAATCATGAATTGAATCATGAATCATGAATCATGAATTGAATCATGAATCATGAATCATAAATCAAATCATGAATTATAAATTGAATAATGAATCATGAATCTTGAATCATGAATCATGAATTGAATCATGAATCATGAATTGAATCATGAATCATGAATCATGAATTGAATCATAAATCATGAATCATGAACCGAATCATAAATCATGAATCATGAATCATGAATCGAATCATGAATCATGAATCATGAATTGAATCATGAATCATGAATCATGAATTGAATCATGAATCATGAATCAAATCATTAATCATGAATCATGAATCATGAATCGAATCATGAATCATGAATCATGAATTAAATCATGAATCATGAATCATTAATCGAATCATGAATCATTAATCATGAATCATGAATCATGAATCATGAATCATGAATTGAATCATAAATCATGAATCATGAATCATGAATCATGAATTGAATCATGATTCATGAATCATGAATTGAATTATGAATCATGAATCATGAATTGAATCATGAATCATGAATCATAAATCGAATCATGAATCATGAATTGAATCATGAACCTTGAATCATGAATCGTGAATTTAAACATGAATCATGAATTGAATCATGAATCATGAATCATGAATCATGAATTGAATCATGAATCTTGAATCATGAATCATGAATTGAATCATGAATCATGAATTGAATCATGAATCATGAATCATGAATCATGAATTGAATCATAAATCATGAATCATGAATCGAATCATAAATCATAATTCATGAATCATGAATCATGAATCATGAATTGAATCATGAATCATGAATCATGAATCATGAATTGAATCATGAATCATGAATCATGAATCGAATCATGAATCATGAATCATAAATTAAATCATGAATCATTAATCATTAATCATGAATTAAATCATGAATCATGAATCATAAATCGAATCATGAATCAGTAATCATAAATCATGAATCATGAATCGAATCATGAATCATGAATCATAAATCATGAATCATGAATCATGAATCATTAATCATGAATTAAATCATGAATCATGAATCATGAATTGAATCATGAATCATGAATCATTAATTGAATCATGAATCATGAATTGAATCATAAATCATGAATCATGAATCATGAATTGAATCATGAATCATGAATCAAATCATGAATCATGAATCATGAATTATGAATCATGAATTGAATCATGAATCATGAATCATGAATCATGAATCATGAATTGAATCATAAATCATGAATCATGAATTGAATCATGAATCATGAATCATGAATCGAATCATGAATCATGAATTGAATCATGAATCATGAATCATGAATTGAATCATTAATCATGAATCATGAATTATGAATTGAATCATGAATCATGAATTGAATCTTGAATCATGAATCATGAATCATGAATCATGAATCGAATCATGAATCATGAATCGAATCATGAATCATTAATCATGAATCATGAATCATTAATTGAATCATGAATCATGAATCGAATCATAAATTATGAATCATGAATCATGAATCATGAATTAAATCATGAATCATGAATCATGAATTGAATCATGAATCATGAATCATTAATTGAATCATGAATCATGAATCGAATCATAAATTATGAATCATGAATCATGAATCATGAATTGAATCTTGAATCATGAATCAAATCATGAATCATGAATCATGAATTATGAATCATGAATTGAATCATGAATCATGAATTATGAATCATGAATCATGAATTGAATCATGAATTATGAATCATGAATCATGAATCATGAATTGAATCATAAATTATGAATCATGAATCGAATCATGAATCATGAATCATGAATCATGAATTGAATCATGAATCATGAATTATGCATCATGAATTAAATCATGATTCATGAATCATGAATTGAATCATGAATCTTGAATCATGAATCATGAATTGAATCATGAATCATGAATTGAATCATGAATCATGAATCATGAATTGAATCATGAATCATGAATCATTAATCGAATCATGAAACATGAATTGAATCATGAATCATGAATCATGAATTGAGTCATTAATCATGAATCATGAATCATGAATCATGAATCATGAGTTGAATCATGAATCATGAATTGAATCTTGAATCATGAATCATGAATCATGAATCATGAATTGAATCATGAATCATGAATTGAATCATGAATCATGAATCGAATCATGAATCATGAATTGAATCATGAATTGAATCATAAATCATGAATAGAATCATGAATCATGAATTGAATCATGAATCATGAATTGAATCATGAATCATGAATTGAATCATGAATCATGAATCATACATTGAATCATGAATCATGAATTGAATCATGAATCATGAATCATGAATCATAAATTGAATCATGAATCATGAATCATGATTCATGAATCATGAATTGAATCATAAATCATGAATCATGAATCAAATCATGAATCATGAATCATGAATCATGAATCATGAATCATGAATTGAGTCATGAATCATGAATCATGAATCGAATCATGAATCATGAATTATGAATTGAATCATAAATCATGAATCATGAATCATGAATTGAATCATGAATCATGAATCAAATCATTAATCATGAATCATGAATCATGAATTGAATCATGAATCATGAATCATGAATTGAATCATGAATCATGAATCGAATCATGAATCATGAATCATGAATCAAATCATGAATCATGAATCATGAATCATGAATTGAACTATGAATCATGAGTTAAATCATGAATCACGAATCATGAATTAAATCATGAATCATGAATCATAAATTGAATCATGAATCATGAATTGAATCAGGATTCGAATCATGAATCATGAATCATGAATTGAATCATGAATCATGAATCATGAATCATGAATCATGAATTGAATCATGAATCATGAATCATGAATTAAATTATGAATCATGAATCATAATTCGAATCATGAATCATTAATCATGAATCATGAATCATGAATCATGAATCATGAATCATGAATTAAATTATGAATCATGAATCATAATTCAAATCATGAATCATTAATCATGAATCATGAATCATGAATCATGAATCATGAATCATGAATCATTAATCATGAATTAAATCATGAATCATGAATCATGAATTGAATCATGAATCATGAATGATTAATTGAATCATGAATCATGAATCGAATCATAAATCATGAATCATGAATCATGAATCATGAATCATGAATCATGAATTGAATCATGAATCATGAATCAAATCATGAATCATGAATTATGAATCATGAATTGAATCATGAATCATGAATCATGAATTGAATCATGAATCATGAATCATAAATCAAATCATGAATTATAAATTGAATAATGAATCATGAATCTTGAATCATGAATCATGAATTGAATCATGAATCATGAATTGAATCATGAATCATGAATCATGAATTGAATCATAAATCATGAATCATGAATTGAATCATGAATCATGAATCGAATCATGAATCATGAATTGAATCATGAATCATGAATCATGAATTGAATCATTAATCATAAATTATGAATCATGAATCATGAATCATGAATTGAATCATAAATCATGAATTGAATCTTGAATCATGAATCATGAATCATGAATAGAATCATGAATCATGAATTGAATCAGTAATTGAATCATGAATTGAATCATGAATCATGAATTGAATCAGGAATTGAATCATGAATTGAATCATGAATCATGAATTGAATCATGAATCATGAATCATGAATCATGAATCATGAATTGAATCATGAATCATGATTCATAAATCGAATCATGAATCATGAATTGAATCATGAATCGAATCATGAATTGTGTCATGAATCATTATTTAAATCATGAATCATTAATTGAATCATGAATCATGAATCATACATTGAATCATGAATCATGAATTGAATCATGAATCATGAATTATGAATCATGAATTGAATCATGAATCATGAATTATGAATCATGAATTGAATCATGAATCATGAGTTGAATCATGAATCATGAATCATGAATTGAATCATGAATCATGAATCATGAATCATGAATCATGAATTGAATCATAAATCATGAATTGAATCTTGAATCATGAATCATGAATCATGAATAGAATCATGAATAATGAATTGAATCATGAATCATGAATCATGAATTGAATCATGAATCATGAATTGAATCAGGAATTGAATCATGAATTGAATCATGAATCATGAATTGAATCATGAATCATGAATCATGATTCATAAATCGAATCATGAATCATGAATTGAATCATGAATCGAATCATGAATTGTGTCATGAATCATTATTTAAATCATGAATCATTAATTGAATCATGAATCATGAATCATATATTGAATCATGAATCATGAATTGAATCATGAATCATGAATTATGAATCATGAATTGAATCATGAATCATGAATTATGAATCATGAATTGAATCATAAATCATGAATCATGAATCATGAATCATGAATCATGAATCATGAATCATGAATTGAATCATGAATCATGAATCAAATCATGAATCATAAATCATGAATTATGAATCATGAATTGAATCATGAATCATGAATCATGTATTGAATCATAAATCATGAATCATAAATCATGAATCATGAAAAATGAATCATGAATTGAATCATAAATCATGAATCATGAATTGAATCATGAATCATGAATCGAATCATGAATCATGAATTGAATCATGAATCATGAATCATGAATTGAATCATTAATCATAAATTATGAATCATGAATCATGAATCATGAATTGAATCATAAATCATGAATTGAATCTTGAATCATGAATCATGAATCATGAATAGAATCATGAATCATGAATTGAATCAGTAATTGAATCATGAATTGAATTATGAATCATGAATTGAATCAGGAATTGAATCATGAATTGAATCATGAATCATGAATTGAATCATGAATCATGAATCATGAATCATGAATCATGAATTGAATCATGAATCATGATTCATAAATCGAATCATGAATCATGAATTGAATCATGAATCGAATCATGAATTGTGTCATGAATCATTATTTAAATCATGAATCATTAATTGAATCATGAATCATGAATCATACATTGAATCATGAATCATGAATTGTATCATGAATCATGAATTATGAATCATGAATTGAATCATGAATCATGAATTATGAATCATGAATTGAATCATGAATCATGAGTTGAATCATGAATCATGAATCATGAATTGAATCATGAATCATGAATCATGAATCATGAATCATGAATCATGAATTGAATCATAAATCATGAATTGAATCTTGAATCATGAATCATGAATCATGAATAGAATCATGAATAATGATTTGAATCATGAATCATGAATCATGAATTGAATCATGAATCATGAATTGAATCAGGAATTGAATCATGAATTGAATCATGAATCATGAATTGAATCATGAATCATGAATCATGATTCATAAATCGAATCATGAATCATGAATTGAATCATGAATCGAATCATGAATTGTGTCATGAATCATTATTTAAATCATGAATCATTAATTGAATCATGAATCATGAATCATATATTGAATCATGAATCATGAATTGAATCATGAATCATGAATTATGAATCATGAATTGAATCATGAATCATGAATTATGAATCATGAATTGAATCATGAATCATGAATAATGAATCATGAATCATGAATTGAATCATGAATCATGAATTATGAATCATGAATTGAATCATGAATCATGAATTATGAATCATGAATTGAATCATGAATCATGAATAATGAATCATGAATCATGAATTGAATCATGAATCATGAATTGAATCATGAATCATGAATCATAAATTGAATCATGAATCATGAATCAAATCATGAATCATGAATTGAATTATGAATAATGAATCATGAATTGAATCATGAATTGAATCATGAATCATGAATCATGAATTGAATCATGGATAATGAATCATAAATCATGAATTAAATCATGAATTGAATCATGAATCATGAATTAAATCATGAATCATGAATTGAATCATGAATCATGAATCATGAATCGACTCATGAATTATGAATTGAATCAGGAATCATGAATTGAATCATGAATCATGAATCGAATCATGAATAATGAATCATGAATCATAAATCGAATCATGAATCATGAATTGAATCTTGAATCATGAATCATTAATCAAATCATGAATCATGAATCAAGAATCATGAATTGAATCATGAATCATGAATTGAATCATGAATCATGAATCAAGAATCATGAATTGAATCATGAATTGAATCATGAATCATGAATCATGAATTGAATCATGAATCATGAATCATGAATTGAATCATGAATCATGAATCATAAATCAAATCATGAATTATAAATTGAATAATGAATCATGAATCTTGAATCATGAATCATGAATTGAATCATGAATCATGAATTGAATCATGAATCATGAATCATGAATTGAATCATAAATCATGAATCATGAATTGAATCATGAATCATGAATCGAATCATGAATCATGAATTGAATCATGAATCATGAATCATGAATTGAATCATTAATCATAAATTATGAATCATGAATCATGAATCATGAATTGAATCATAAATCATGAATTGAATCTTGAATCATGAATCATGAATCATGAATAGAATCATGAATCATGAATTGAATCAGTAATTGAATCATGAATTGAATCATGAATCATGAATTGAATCAGGAATTGAATCATGAATTGAATCATGAATCATGAATTGAATCATGAATCATGAATCATGAATCATGAATCATGAATTGAATCATGAATCATGATTCATAAATCGAATCATGAATCATGAATTGAATCATGAATCGAATCATGAATTGTGTCATGAATCATTATTTAAATCATGAATCATTAATTGAATCATGAATCATGAATCATACATTGAATCATGAATCATGAACTGAATCATGAATCATGAATTATGAATCATGAATTGAATCATGAATCATGAATTATGAATCATGAATTGAATCATGAATCATGAGTTGAATCATGAATCATGAATCATGAATTGAATCATGAATCATGAATCATGAATCATGAATCATGAATTGAATCATAAATCATGAATTGAATCTTGAATCATGAATCATGAATCATGAATAGAATCATGAATAATGAATTGAATCATGAATCATGAATCATGAATTGAATCATGAATCATGAATTGAATCAGGAATTGAATCATGAATTGAATCATGAATCATGAATTGAATCATGAATCATGAATCATGATTCATAAATCGAATCATGAATCATGAATTGAATCATGAATCGAATCATGAATTGTGTCATGAATCATTATTTAAATCATGAATCATTAATTGAATCATGAATCATGAATCATATATTGAATCATGAATCATGAATTGAATCATGAATCATGAATTATGAATCATGAATTGAATCATGAATCATGAATTATGAATCATGAATTGAATCATGAATCATGAATAATGAATCATGAATCATGAATTGAATCATGAATCATGAATTATGAATCATGAATCATGAATTGAATCATGAATCATGAATCATGAATCATGAATTGAATCATGAATCATGAATAATGAATCATGAATCATGAATTGAATCATGAATCATGAATTGAATCATGAATCATGAATCATAAATTGAATCATGAATCATGAATCAAATCATGAATCATGAATTGAATTATGAATAATGAATCATGAATTGAATCATGAATTGAATCATGAATCATGAATCATGAATTGAATCATGGATAATGAATCATAAATCATGAAATAAATCATGAATTGAATCATGAATCATGAATTAAATCATGAATCATGAATTGAATCATGAATCATGAATCATGAATCGACTCATGAATTATGAATTGAATCAGGAATCATGAATTGAATCATGAATCATGAATCGAATCATGAATAATGAATCATGAATCATAAATCGAATCATGAATCATGAATTGAATCTTGAATCATGAATCATTAATCAAATCATGAATCATGAATCAAGAATCATGAATTGAATCATGAATCATGAATTGAATCATGAATCATGAATCAAGAATCATGAATTGAATCATGAATTGAATCATGAATCATGAATCATGAATTGAATCATGAATCATGAATCATGAATTGAATCATGAATCATGAATCATAAATCAAATCATGAATTATAAATTGAATAATGAATCATGAATCTTGAATCATGAATCATGAATTGAATCATGAATCATGAATTGAATCATGAATCATGAATCATGAATTGAATCATAAATCATGAATCATGAACCGAATCATAAATCATGAATCATGAATCATGAATCGAATCATGAATCATGAATCATGAATTGAATCATGAATCATGAATCATGAATTGAATCATGAATCATGAATCAAATCATTAATCATGAATCATGAATCATGAATCGAATCATGAATCATGAATCATGAATTAAATCATGAATCATGAATCATTAATCGAATCATGAATCATGAATCATGAATCATGAATCATGAATTGAATCATAAATCATGAATCATGAATCATGAATTGAATCATGATTCATGAATCATGAATTGAATTATGAATCATGAATCATGAATTGAATCATGAATCATGAATCATAAATCGAATCATGAATCATGAATTGAATCATGAACCTTGAATCATGAATCGTGAATTTAATCATGAATCATGAATTGAATCATGAATCATGAATCATGAATCATGAATTGAATCATGAATCTTGAATCATGAATCATGAATTGAATCATGAATCATGAATTGAATCATGAATCATGAATCATGAATCATGAATTGAATCATAAATCATGAATCATGAATCGAATCATAAATCATAATTCATGAATCATGAATCATGAATCATGAATTGAATCATGAATCATGAATCATGAATCATGAATTGAATCATGAATCATGAATCATGAATCGAATCATGAATCATGAATCATAAATTAAATCATGAATCATTAATCATTAATCATGAATTAAATCATGAATCATGAATCATAAATCGAATCATGAATCAGTAATCATAAATCATGAATCATGAATCGAATCATGAATCATGAATCATAAATCATGAATCATGAATCATGAATCATTAATCATGAATTAAATCATGAATCATGAATCATGAATTGAATCATGAATCATGAATCATTAATTGAATCATGAATCATGAATTGAATCATAAATCATGAATCATGAATCATGAATTGAATCATGAATCATGAATCAAATCATGAATCATGAATCATGAATTATGAATCATGAATTGAATCATGAATCATGAATCATGAATCATGAATCATTAATTGAATCATAAATCATGAATCATGAATTGAATCATGAATCATGAATCATGAATCGAATCATGAATCATGAATTGAATCATGAATCATGAATCATGAATTGAATCATTAATCATGAATCATGAATTATGAATTGAATCATGAATCATGAATTGAATCTTGAATCATGAATCATGAATCATGAATCATGAATCGAATCATGAATCATGAATCGAATCATGAATCATTAATCATGAATCATGAATCATTAATTGAATCATGAATCATGAATCGAATCATAAATTATGAATCATGAATCATGAATCATGAATTAAATCATGAATCATGAATCATGAATTGAATCATGAATCATGAATCATTAATTGAATCATGAATCATGAATCGAATCATAAATTATGAATCATGAATCATGAATCATGAATTGAATCTTGAATCATGAATCAAATCATGAATCATGAATCATGAATTATGAATCATGAATTGAATCATGAATCATGAATTATGAATCATGAATCATGAATTATGAATCATGAATTGAATCATGAATTATGAATCATGAATCATGAATCATGAATTGAATCATAAATTATGAATCATGAATCGAATCATGAATCATGAATCATGAATCATGAATTGAATCATGAATCATGAATTATGCATCATGAATTAAATCATGATTCATGAATCATGAATTGAATCATGAATCTTGAATCATGAATCATGAATTGAATCATGAATCATGAATTGAATCATGAATCATGAATCATGAATTGAATCATGAATCATGAATCATGAATCGAATCATGAAACATGAATTGAATCATGAATCATGAATCATGAATTGAGTCATTAATCATGAATCATGAATCATGAATCATGAATCATGAATTGAATCATGAATCATGAATTGAATCTTGAATCATGAATCATGAATCATGAATCATGAATTGAATCATGAATCATGAATCATGAATTGAATCATGAATCATGAATCGAATCATGAATCATGAATTGAATCATGAATTGAATCATAAATCATGAATAGAATCATGAATCATGAATTGAATCATGAATCATGAATTGAATCATGAATCATGAATTGAATCATGAATCATGAATCATACATTGAATCATGAATCATGAATTGAATCATGAATCATGAATCATGAATCATGAATTGAATCATGAATCATGAATCATGAATCATGAATCATGAATTGAATCATAAATCATGAATCATGAATCAAATCATGAATCATGAATCATGAATCATGAATCATGAATCATGAATTGAGTCATGAATCATGAATCATGAATCGAATCATGAGTCATGAATCATGAATCATGAATCGAATCATGAATCATGAATTATGAATTGAATCATAAATCATGAATCATGAATCATGAATTGAATCATGAATCATGAATCAAATCATTAATCATGAATCATGAATCATGAATTGAATCATGAATCATGAATCATGAATTGAATCATGAATCATGAATCGAATCATGAATCATGAATCATGAATCAAATCATGAATCATGAATCATGAATCATGAATTGAACTATGAATCATGAGTTAAATCATGAATCACGAATCATGAATTAAATCATGAATCATGAATCATAAATTGAATCATGAATCATGAATTGAATCAGGATTCGAATCATGAATCATGAATCATGAATTGAATCATGAATCATGAATCATGAATCATGAATCATGAATTGAATCATGAATCATGAATCATGAATTAAATTATGAATCATGAATCATAATTCGAATCATGAATCATTAATCATGAATCATGAATCATGAATCATGAATCATGAATCATGAATCATGAATTAAATTATGAATCATGAATCATAATTCGAATCATGAATCATTAATCATGAATCATGAATCATGAATCATGAATCATGAATCATGAATCATTAATCATGAATTAAATCATGAATCATGAATCATGAATTGAATCATGAATCATGAATGATTAATTGAATCATGAATCATGAATCGAATCATAAATCATGAATCATGAATCATGAATCATGAATCATAAATCATGAATTGAATCATGAATCATGAATCAAATCATGAATCATGAATTATGAATCATGAATTGAATCATGAATCATGAATCATGAATTGAATCATAATTCATGAATCATGAATCGAATCATAAATCATGATTCATGAATCATAAATCATGAATTGAATCATGAATCATGAATCGAATCATGAATCATTGATCATGAATCATGAATCATCAATTGAATCATGAATCATGAATCATGAATTGAATCATGAATCATGAATCATGAATCATGAATTGAATCATAAATCATGAATCATGAATCGAATCATGAATCATGAATCATGAATTGAGTCATGAATCATGAATCGAATCATGAATCATGAATTATAAATTGAATCATAAATCATGAATCATGAATCATGAATTGAATCATGAATCATGAATCAAATCATTAATCATGAATCATGAATCATGAATTGAATCATGAATCATGAATCATGAATTGAATCATGAATCATGAATCATGAATCATGAATCATTAATCATGAATCATGAATCATGAATCAAATCATGAATCATGAATCATGAATCATGAATCATGAATTGAATTATGAATCATGAGTTAAATCATGAATCATGAATCATGAATTAAATCATGAATCATGAATCATAAATCGAATCATGAATCATGAATTGAATCAGGATTCGAATCATGAATCATGAAACACTAATTGAATCATGAATCATGAATCATGAATCATGAATCATTAATTGAATCATGAATCATGAATCATGAATTAAATTATGAATCATGAATCATAATTCGAATAATGAATCATTAATCATGATTCATGAATCATGAATCATGAATCATGAATCATGAATCATTAATCATGAATTAAATCATGAATCATGAATCATGAATTGAATCATGAATCATGAATGATTAATTGAATCATGAATCATGAATCGAATCATAAATCATGAATCATGAATCATGAATCATGAATTGAATCATAAATCATAAATCAAATCATGAATCATGAATCATAAATCATGAATTGAATCATGAATCATGAATTGAATCATAAATCATGAATCATGAATCAAATCATAAATCATAATTCATGAATCATGAATCATGAATTGAATCATGAATCATGAATCGAATCATGAATCATTAATCATGAATCATGAATCATGAATCGAATCATGAATCATGAATCATGAATTGAATCATGAATCATAAATCATGAATTGAATCATGAATCATGAATCATTAATTGAATCATGAATCATGAATTGAATCATAAATCAAGAATCATGAATCATGAATCATGAATTGAATCATGAATCATGAATCAAATCATGAATCATGAATCATGAATTATGAATCATGAATTGAATCATGAATCATGAATCATGAATCATGAATCATGAATTGAATCATAAATCATGAATCATGAATCATGATTGAATCATAAATCATGAATCATGAATTGAATTATGAATAATTAATCATGAATCGAATCATGAATCATGAATTGAATCATGAGTCATGAATTGAATCATTAATCATAAATCATGAATCATGAATCATGAATCATGAATTGAATCATGAATCATGAATTGAATCTTAAATCATGAATCATGAATCATGAATTGAATCATGAATCATGAATTGAATCATGAATCATGAATCGAATCATGAATCCTGAATTCAATCATGAATTGAATCATAAATCATTAATAGAATCATGAATAATGAATTGAATGATGAATCATGAATCATGAATTGAATGATGAATCATGAATTGAATCAGGAATCGAATCATGATTTGAATCATGAATCATGAATTGAATCATGAATCATGAATCATGAATTGAATCATGAATCATGATTCATAAATCGAATCATGAATCATGAATTGAATCATGAATCGAATCATGAATTGAATCATGAATCATTATTTAAATCATGAATCATTAATTGAATCATGAATCATGAATCATACATTGAATCAAGATTTGAATCATGAATCGAATCATGAATTGAGTCATGAATCATTATTTAAATCATGAATCATTAATTGAATCATGAATCATGAATCATACATTGAATCATGAATCGTGAATCATACATTGAATCATGAATCGAATCATGAATTGAATCATGAATCATGAATAATGAATCATGAATTGAATCATGAATCATGAAATGAATCATGAATCATGAATCATAAATTGAATCATGAATCATGAATCAAATCATGAATCATGAATTAAATTATGAATAATGAATCATGAATTGAATCATGAATTGAATCATGAATCATAAATCATGAATCATGAATTGAATCATGAATCATGAATCAAATCATTAATCATGAATCATGAATCATGAATTGAATCATGAATCATGAATTGAATCATGAATCATGAATCATACATTGAATCATGAATCATGAATTGAATCATGAATCATGAATCATGAATCATGAATTGAATCATGAATCATGAATCATGAATTGAATCATAAATCATGAATCATGAATCGAATCACGAATCATGAATCATGAATCATGAATTGAGTCATGAATCATGAATCATTAATCGAATCATGAATCATGAATTATGAATTGAATCATAAATCATGAATCATGAATCATGAATCATGAATTGAATCGTGAATCATGAATCAAATCATTAATCATGAATCATGAATCATGAATTGAATCATGAATCATGAATCATGAATTGAATCATGAAACATGAATCATGAATCATGAATCATGAATCATGAATCATGAATCGAATCATGAATCATTAATCATGAATCATGAATCATGAATCAAATCATGAATCATGAATCATGAATCATGAGTTAAATCATGAATCACGAATCATGAATTAAATCATGAATCATGAATCATAAATCAAATCATGAATCATGAATTGAATCAGGATTCGAATCATGAATCATGAATCATTAATTGAATCATGAATCATGAATCATGAATCATGAATCATGAATTGAATCATGAATCATGAATCATGAATTCAATTATGAATCATGAATCATAATTCGATTCATGAATCATGAATCATGAATCATGAATCATGAATCATGAATCATGAATCATTAATCATGAATTAAATCATGAATCATGAATTGAATCATGAATCATGAATGATTAATTGAATCATGAATCATGAATCGAATCATAAATCATGAATCATGAATTATGAATCATGAATTGAATCATGAATCATGAATCATGAATTGAATCATAAATCATGAATCATGAATCAAATCATAAATCATGATTCATGAATCATGAATTGAATCATGAATCATGAATCGAATCATGAATCATTAATCATGAATCATGAATCATGAATCGAATCATGAATCATGAATCATGAATTGAATCATAAATCATGAATCATGAATCAAATCATTAATCATGAATCATGAATCATGAATCGAATCATGAATCATGAATCATGAATTGAATCATAAATCATGAATCATGAATCGAATCATGAATCATGAATCATGAATTATGAATTGAATCATAAATCATGAATCATGAATCATGAATCATGAATTGAATCGTGAATCATGAATCAAATCATTAATCATGAATCATGAATCATGAATTGAATCATGAATCATGAATCATGAATTGAATCATGAAACATGAATCATGAATCATGAATCATGAATCATGAATCATGAATCGAATCATGAATCATTAATCATGAATCATGAATCATGAATCAAATCATGAATCATGAATCATGAATCATGAGTTAAATCATGAATCACGAATCATGAATTAAATCATGAATCATGAATCATAAATCAAATCATGAATCATGAATTGAATCAGGATTCGAATCATGAATCATGAATCATTAATTGAATCATGAATCATGAATCATGAATCATGAATCATGAATTGAATCATGAATCATGAATCATGAATTCAATTATGAATCATGAATCATAATTCGATTCATGAATCAAATCATTAATCATGAATCATGAATCATGAATTGAATCATGAATCATGAATCGAATCATGAATCATGAGTCATGAATCATGAATCATGAATCGAATCATGAATCATGAATCATGAATTGAATCATAAATCATGAATCATGAATCGAATCATGAATCATGAATCATGAATCATGAATTGAGTCATGAATCATGAATCATGAATCGAATCATGAATCATGAATTATGAATTGAATCATAAATCATGAATCATGAATCATGCATTGAATCATGAATCATGAATCAAATCATTAATCATGAATCATGAATCATGAATTGAATCATGAATCATGAATCATGAATTGAATCATGAATCATGAATCATGAATCATGAATCATGAATCATGAATCGAATCATGAATCATTAATCATGAATCATGAATCAAATCATGAATCATGAATCATGAATCATGAATTGAATTATGAATCATGAGTTAAATCATGAATCACAAATCATGAATTAAATCATGAATCATGAATCATAAATCGAATCATGAATCATGAATTGAATCAGGATTCAAATCATGAATCATGAATCATTAATTGAATCATGAATCATGAATCATGAATCATGAATCATGAATTGAATCATGAATCATGAATCATGAATTAAATTATGAATCATA
>NW_027448429.1:0-41780 GCF_038048845.1 Mixophyes fleayi
TGAATCATGAATCATGAATTTAATCATGAATCATGAATCATGAATCAGAAATTGAATCATGAATCATTAATCGAATCATGAATCATGAATCGCATCATGAATCATGAATCATGAATTGAATCATTAATCATGAATCATGAATCATGAATTGAATCATTAATTATGAATCATGAATTGAATCATAAATCATTAGTTAATCATGAAACATGAATAATGAATCACATCATGAATCATGAATCGAATCATGAATCATGAATTGAATAATTAATCATGAATCATGAATCATGAATTGAATAATTAATCATGAATCATGAATCATATCATGAATTGAATCATGAATCATGAATCAAATCATAAATCATGAATTGAATCATGAATCATGAATCATGAATTCAATCATGAATCATGAATCTTTAATCGAATCATGAATCATGAATCATGAATTGAATAATTATTCATGAATCATGAATTGAATCATGAATAATGAATAATGAATCGAATCATGAATCATGTATAATGAATCGAATCATGAAACATGAATCGAATCATGAATCATGAATTGAATAATTAATCATGAATCATGAATTGTATCATGAATCATGAATAATGAATCGAATCATGAATCATGAATTGAATCATGAATCATGAATCATGAATCATGAATCGAATCATGAATCATGAATCATGAATCGAATCATGAATCATGAATCATTAATCATGAATTGAATCATGAATCATGAATCTTTAATCGAATCATGAATCATGAATCATGAATTGAATCATGAATCATGAATTGAATCATTAATCATGAATCATGAATCGAATCATGAATCATGAATCATGAATCGAATCATGAATCATGAATAATGAATCGAATCATGAATCATGAATAATGAATCGAATCATGAATCTCGAATAATGAATCGAATCATGAATCATGAATCGAATCATAAATCATGAATTGAATAATTAATCATGAATCGTATCATGAGTCATGAATCATGAATTGAATCATGAATCATGAATCGAATCATAAATCATGAATTGAATCATGAATCATGAATTCAATTATGAATCATGAATCATGAATCGAATCATGACTTATGAATCGAATCATGAATCATAAATCGAATCATGAATCATGAATTAAATCATTAATCATGAATCATGAATCATGAATCATGAATCATGAATCGAATCATGAATCATGAATCATGAATCATGAATCATGAATCATGAATCGAATCATGAATCATGAATCGAATCATGAATTATGAATTGAATTATGAATCATGAATTGAATCATTTATAATGAATCATGAATCATGAATCGAATCATGAATCATGAATCATGAATAATGAATCATGAATTGAATCATGAATCATGAATCATGAATCATGAATCATGAATTGAATCATGAATCATGAATTGAATCATGAATCCTGAATCGAATCATAAATCATGAATTGAATCATGAATCATGAATTCAATTATGAATCATGAATCATGAATCGAATCATGATTTATGAATCGAATCATGAATCATAAATCGAATCATGAATCATGAATTTAATCATGAATCATGAATCATGAATCAGAAATTGAATCATGAATCATTAATCGAATCATGAATCATGAATCGCATCATGAATCATGAATCATGAATCGAATCATGAATCATGAATCATGAATTTGAATCTTGAATCATGAATCATGAATTTAATCATGAATCATGAATCTTTAATCGAATCATGAATTATGAATCATGAATTGAATCATTAATCATGAATCATGAATCGAATCATGAATCATGAATAATGAATCGAATCATGAATCTCGAATAATGAATCGAATAATGAATCATGAATCGAATCATAAATCATGAATTGAATAATTAATCATGAATCATGAATCGTATCATGAATCATGAATAATGAATTGATTCATGAATCATGAATTGAATCATTAATCATAAATCATGAATAATGAATTGAATCATTAATCATGAATCGAATTATGAATCATGAATAATGAATCGAATCATGAATCATGAATAATGAATCGCATCATGAATCATGAATCGAATCATGAATCATGAATTGAATAATTAATCATGAATCATGAATCGCATCATGAATTGAATCATGAATAATGAATTGAATCATGAATCATGAATCGAATCATAAATCATGACTTGAATCATGAATCATGAATCATGAATCGTATCATGAATTGAATCATGAATAATGAATTGAATCATGAATCATGAATCGAATCATAAATCATGAATAATGAATCGAATCATGAATCATGAATAATGAATCGAATCATGAAACATGAATCGAATCATGAATCATGAATTGAATAATTAATCATGAATCATGAATCGTATCATGAATTGAATCATGAATAATGAATTGAATCATTAATCATGAATCATGAATCATGAATCGAATCATGAATCATGAATTGAATCATTAATCATGAATCATGAATCGAATTATGAATCATGAATAATGAATCGAATTATGAATCATGAATAATGAATCGCATCATGAATCATGAATCGAATCATGAATCATGAATTGAATAATTAATCATGAATCATGAATAGTATCATGAATTGAATCATGAATAATGAATTGAATCATGAATCATGAATCATGAATTGAATCATAAATCATGAGATAAATCATGAATCATGAATCATGAATTGAATAATGAAACATGAATCATGAATCATGAATTGAATCATGAATCATGAATCAAATCATGAATTAAATCATGAATCATGAATCATGAATCATGAATTGAATCATGAATCATGAATCGAATCATGAATCATGAATAATGAATCGAATCATGAATCTCGAATAATGAATCGAATCATGAATCATGAATAATGAATCGAATCATGAATCTCGAATAATGAATCGAATCATGAATCATGAATCGAATCATAAATCATGAATTGAATAATTAATCATGAATCATGAATCGTATCATGAATCATGAATCATGAATTGAATCATGAATCCTGAATCGAATCATAAATCATGAATTGAATCATGAATCATGAATTCAATTATGAATCATGAATCATGAATCGAATCATGATTTATGAATCGAATCATGAATCATAAATCGAATCATGAATCATGAATTTAATCATGAATCATGAATCATGAATCAGAAATTGAATCATGAATCATTAATCGAATCATGAATCATGAATCGCATCATGAATCATGAATCATGAATTGAATCATTAATTATGAATCATGAATTGAATCATAAATCATTAGTTAATCATGAAACATGAATAATGAATCACATCATGAATCATGAATCGAATCATGAATCATGAATTGAATAATTAATCATGAATCATGAATCATGAATTGAATAATTAATCATGAATCATGAATCATATCATGAATTGAATCATGAATCATGAATCAAATCATAAATCATGAATTGAATCATGAATCATGAATCATGAATTCAATCATGAATCATGAATCTTTAATCGAATCATGAATCATGAATCATGAATTGAATAATTATTCATGAATCATGAATTGAATCATGAATAATGAATAATGAATCGAATCATGAATCATGTATAATGAATCGAATCATGAAACATGAATCGAATCATGAATCATGAATTGAATAATTAATCATGAATCATGAATTGTATCATGAATCATGAATAATGAATCGAATCATGAATCATGAATTGAATCATGAATCATGAATCATGAATCATGAATCGAATCATGAATCATGAATCATGAATCGAATCATGAATCATGAATCTTTAATCGAATCATGAATCATGAATCATGAATTGAATCATGAATCATGAATTGAATCATTAATCATGAATCATGAATCGAATCATGAATCATGAATCATGAATCGAATCATGAATCATGAATAATGAATCGAATCATGAATCATGAATCATGAATTGAATCATGAATCATGAATCGAATCATGAATCATGAATAATGAATCGAATCATAAATCATAAATTGAATAATTAATCATGAATCATGAATCGTATCATGAATCATGAATCATGAATTGAATCATGAATCATGAATCGAATCATAAATCACGAATTGAATCATGAATCATGAATTCAATTATGAATCATGAATCATGACTCGAATCATGATTTATGAATCGAATCATGAATCATAAATCGAATCATGAATCATGAATTAAATCATTAATCATGAATCATGAATCATGAATCATGAATCGAATCATGAATCATGAATCGAATCATGAATTATGAATTGAATTATGAATCATGAATTGAATCATTTATAATGAATCATGAATCATGAATCGAATCATGAATCATGAATCATGAATCATGAATCATGAATTGAATCATGAATCATGAATCATGAATCATGAATCATGAATTGAATCATGAATCCTGAATCGAATCATAAATCATGAATTGAATCATGAATCATGAATTCAATTATGAATTATGAATCATGAATCGAATCATGATTTATGAATCGAATCATAAATCATAAATCGAATCATGAATCATGAATTTAATCATGAATCATGAATCATGAATCAGAAATTGAATCATGAATCATGAATCGAATCATGAATCATGAATCGCATCATGAATCATGAATCATGAATTGAATCATTAATCATGAATCATGAATCATGAATCGAATCATGAATCATGAATCATGAATTTGAATCATGAATCATGAATCATGAATTTAATCATGAATCATGAATCTTTAATCGAATCATGAATTATGAATCATGAATTGAATCATTAATCATGAATCATGAATCGAATCATGAATCATGAATAATGAATCGAATCATGAATCATGAATAATGAATCGCATCATGAATCATGAATCGAATCATGAATCATGAATTGAATAATTAATCATGAATCATGAATAGTATCATGAATTGAATCATGAATAATGAATTGAATCATGAATCATGAATCGAATCATAAATCATGAGTTAATCATGAATCATGAATAATGAATCACATCATGAATCATGAATCGAATCATGAATCATGAATTGAATAATTAATCATGAATCATGAATCATATCATGAATTGAATCATGAATAATGAATTGAATCATGAATCATGAATCGAATCATAAATCATGAATTGAATCATGAATCATGAATCATGAATTCAATCATGAATCATGAATCTTTAATCGAATCATGAATCATGAATCATGAATTGAATAATTAATCATGAATCATGAATCGAATCATGAATAATGAATAATGAATCGAATCATGAATCATGTATAATGAATCGAATCATGAAACATGAATCGAATCATGAATCATGAATTGAATAATTAATCATGAATCATGAATTGTATCATGAATCATGAATAATGAATCGAATCATGAATCATGAATTGAATCATGAATCATGAATCATGAATCGAATCATGAATCATGAATCATGAATTGAATCATGAATCATGAATCTTTAATCGAATCATGAATCATGAATCATGAATTGAATCATGAATCATGAATTGAATCATTAATCATGAATCATGAATCGAATCATGAATCATGAATCATGAATCGAATCATGAATCATGAATAATGAATCGAATCATGAATCATGAATAATGAATCGAATCATGAATCATGAATCGAATCATAAATCTTGAATTCAATCATGAATCATGAATCATGTATTAAATCATGTATCATGAATTCAATCATGAATCATGAATCATTAATCGAATCATGAATCATGAATCATGAATCGAATCATGAATCATGATTTATGAATTGAATCATTATTCATGAATCATGAATCGAATCATGAATCATGAATAATGAATCGAATCATGAATCATGAATTGAATCATGAATCGAATCATGAATCATGAATTGAATCATGAATCATGAATAAGGAATCATGAATTAAATCATGAATCATGAATTGAATCATTAATCATGAATCATGAATTGAATCATGAATTATGAATTGAATTATGAATCATGAATTGAATCATGAATTGAATCATGATTTGAATCATGAATAATGAATTATGAAATGAATCATGAATCATGAATCATGAATTGTATCATGAATCATGAATCATGAATCAAATCATGAATCATGAATCGAATCATGAATCTTGAATCATGAACCATGAATCGAATCATGAATCATAAATCGAATCATGAATCATGAATTGAATCATGAATCATGATCAAGGAATCATGAATTGAATCATGAATAGAGAATTGAATCATTAATCATGAATCATGAATTGAATCATGAATTATGAATTGAATTATGAATCATGAATTGAATCATGAATTGAATCATGATTTGAATCATGAATCATGAATTATGAAATGAATCATGAATTGAATCATGAATAGAGAATTGATTCATGAATCATGAATCATGAATAGAATCATGAATCATGAATTGAATCATGAATCATGAATCAAATCATGAATCATGAGTCATGAACTGAATCATGAATCATGAATCGAATCATGAATCATGATTTGAATCATGAATCCTGAATTATGAAATGAATCATGAATTGAATCATGAATCATGAATCATGAATTGAATCATAAATCATGAGATAAATCATGAATCATGAATCATGAATTGAATAATGAAACATGAATCATGAATCATGAATTGAATCATGAATCATGAATCAAATCATGAATTAAATCATGAATCATGAATCATGAATCATGAATTGAATCATGAATCATGAATCGAATCATGAATCATGAATAATGAATCGAATCATGAATCTCGAATAATAAATCGAATCATGAATCATGAATCGAATCATAAATCATGAATTGAATAATTAATCATGAATCATGAATCGTATCATGAATCATGAATCATGAATTGAATCATGAATCATGAATCGAATCATAAATCATGAATTGAATCATGAATTCAATTATGAATCATGAATCATGAATCGAATCATGATTTATGAATCGAATCATGAATCATAAATCGAATCATGAATCATGAATTAAATCATTAATCATGAATCATGAATCATGAATCATGAATCGAATCATGAATCATGAATCATGAATCATGAATCATGAATCGAATCATGAATCATGAATCGAATCATGAATTATGAATTGAATTATGAATCATGAATTGAATCATTTATAATGAATCATGAATCATGAATCGAATCATGAATCATGAATCATGAATCATGAATCATGAATTGAATCATGAATCATGAATCATGAATCATGAATCATGAATTGAATCATGAATCATGAATTGAATCATGAATCCTGAATCGAATCATAAATCATGAATTGAATCATGAATCATGAATTCAATTATGAATCATGAATCATGAATCGAATCATGATTTATGAATCGAATCATGAATCATAAATCGAATCATGAATCATGAATTTAATCATGAATCATGAATCATGAATCAGAAATTGAATCATGAATCATTAATCGAATCATGAATCATGAATCGCATCATGAATCATGAATCATGAATTGAATCATTAATCATGAATCATGAATCATGAATCGAATCATGAATCATGAATCATGAATTGAATCATTAATTATGAATCATGAATTGAATCATTAATCATGAATCATGAATCGAATCATGAATCATGAATCATGAATCGAATCATAAATCATGAATTGAATAATTAATCATGAATCATGAATCGTATCATGAATCATGAATAATGAATTGATTCATGAATCATGAATTGAATCATTAATCATGAATCATGAATCATGAATTGAATCATTAATCATGAATCATGAATCGAATTATGAATCATGAATAATGAATCGAATCATGAATCATGAATAATGAATCGCATCATGAATCATGAAGCGAATCATGAATCATGAATTGAATAATTAATCATGAATCATGAATCGTATCATGAATTGAATCATGAATAATGAATTGAATCATGAATCATGAAT
Source organism: Mixophyes fleayi (assembly GCF_038048845.1). Classification (NCBI taxonomy): domain Eukaryota; kingdom Metazoa; phylum Chordata; class Amphibia; order Anura; family Limnodynastidae; genus Mixophyes; species Mixophyes fleayi. Next base: position 8,035 of record NW_027448429.1, read on the forward strand.
CGAATCATAAATCATGACTTGAATCATGAATCATGAATTATGAAATGAATCATGAATTGAATCATGAATTGAATCATGAATCATGAAATGAATCATGAATTGAATCATGAATTGAATCATGAATCATGAAATGAATCATGAATTGAATCATGAATTGAATCAGAAATTATGAATCATGAATTGAATTATGAATCATGAATTGAATCATGAATCATGAAATGAATCATGAATTGAATCATGAATCATGAATCATGAATTAAATCATAAATCATGAATCATGAATCAAGAATTGAATCATGAATCATGAATCAAATCATGAATCATGAATTAAATCATGAATCATGAATCATTAATTGAATCAAGAATCAAATCATGAATCATGAATTGAATCATGAATTGAATCATAAATCATGAATCATTAATTAAATCATGAATCATGAATCGAATCATAAATCATGAATTGAATCATGAATCATGAATAATGAATCGAATTATGAATCATGAATTGAATCATGAATCATGAATAATGAATCGAATCATGAATCATGAATTGAATCATGAATCATGAATCGAATCATGAATCATGAATTAAATCATGAATCATGAATTGAATCATGAATCATGAATTAAATCATGAATCATGAATAATGAATTGAATTATGAATCATGAATTGAATCATGAATCATGAATTATGAATTGAATCATGAATCATATATTATGAATCATGAATCGAATCATAAATCATGAACTGAATCATGAATTGAATCATGAATCTTGAATCATGAATTGAATCATGAATCATGAATCGAATCATAAATCATGAACTGAATCATGAATTGAATCATGAATCATGAATTGCCTCATGAATCATGAATTGCCTCATGAATCATGAAATGAATCATGAATTGAATCATGAATCATGAACTGAATCATGAATCATGAATTGAATCATGAATCATGAATTAAATCATAATTCATGAAATGAATCATGAATCATGAAATGAATCATGAATTGAATCATGAATCATGAATTAAATCATGAATCATGAATCGAATCATGAATTAAATCATGAATCATGAATCATGAATTAAATCATGAATCATGAATCGAATCATGAATCATGAATTGTATCATGAATCATGAATCATGAATCATGAATCATGAATCGAATCATGAATCATGAATCATGAATTGAATCATGAATCATGAATTGAATCATGAATCATGATTTGCATCATGAATCATGAATTGAATTATGAATCATGAATCATGAATTAAATCATGAATCATGACTTGAATCATGAATCATGAAATTAATCATGAATTGAATCATGAATTTAATCAGGAATCATGAATCATGAATTGAATTATGAATCATGAATTGAATCATGAATCATGAAATGAATCATGAATTGAATCATGAATCATGAATCTAATCATGAATCATGAATTGCATCATGAATCATGAATTAAATCATGAATCATGAATCATGAATTGAATCATGAATGATGAAATGAATCATGAATCATGAATTGTATCATCAATCATGAATCATGAATCGAATCATGAATCATGAATCATAATTCATGAATCGAATCATGAATCATGAATTGTATCATCAATCATGAATCATGAATCGAATCATGAATCATGAATCATGAATCGAATCATGAATCATGAATCATGAATTGAATCATGAATCATGAATTGAATCATGAATCATGATTTGCATCATGAATCATGAATTGAATCATGAATCATGATTAAAATCATGAATCATGACTTGAATCATGAATCATGAAATGAATAATGAATTGAATCATGAATTGAATCAGGAATCATGAATCATGAATTGAATTATGAATCATGAATTGAATCATGAATCATGAAATGAATCATGAATTGAATCATGAATCATGAATTAAATCATGAATCATGAATCATGAATCAAGAATTGAATCATGAATCATGAATCATGAATTGAATCATGAATCATGAATCAAATCATGAATCATGAATTATTAATTGAATTATGAATCATGAATCGAATCATGAATCATGAATTGAATCATGAATCATGAATTGAATCATGAATTAAATCATAAATCATGAATTAAATCATGAATCATTATTTAAATCATAAATCATGAATTGAATCATCAATCAAATCATGAATCATGAATTAAATCATGAATCATGAATTAAATCATGAATCATGAATTAAATCATGAATCATGAATCATGATTTGAATCATGAATCATGAATTAAATCATTGTCACTCACCAGACTGTGAGTGCTTCTTCCCGTGTGTTTAGGAACCGTGGCCGACCACCATCCTGAGGGTCTGCGCATGCGCAGCCCTTTCAAAACTTTCAGTACCTGTTCCTTTAAATTAATTGGCTGATCAGGCAACACTCCCTATTTAAAGCACCTGCTGTCCTCTCCTCGTTGCCTGATCTTGGAGTCTCATTCCCCATGAGCCTCTGAAGGTGTTCCTGTGTTTCCTCGTGTATTCAGCGCTGCTGATTCCTGTGGTTTCCAGACCACTTCTACTCCTGTGGTTTCCAGACCACTTCAACTCTCCTGTGTTTCATCGTGACTGTTAGCTGATTCCTATCCGCTGCCTCCGTGCACTACAGTCTTCAAACCACTTCAACTCTGCTGTGTTTCATCGTGACTGTTAGCTGATTCCTATCCGCTGCCTCCGTGCACTACAGTCTTCAAACCACTTCAACCCTGCTGTGTTTCATCGTGACTGTTAGCTGATTCCTATCCGCTGCCTCCGTGCACTACAGTTTTCAAACCACTTCAACCCTGCTGTGTTTCATCGTGACTGTTAGCTGATTCCTATCCGCTGACTCCGTGCACTACAGTCCTCAGACCACTTCAACTCTCCTGTGTTTTATCGTGACTGTTTGGCTGATTCCTATCTGCTGCCTCCGTGCGCTACAGTCGTCAGTTCATCTCAACTCTCCCGTGTTTCCTCGAGACTGCTACAGCTGATTCCTATCCTCTGCTCTCCGTGCTCAACAGTTCCAGCTCAGCTCTACTCTCCCGTGTTTCATCGTGGCTGCACCTGCTGGTTGCTATCCGCTACCTCCGTGTACCTGCAGAGTCCTGCTGGCTGCTACTCCTCAGTTCTACTCGTGTCTGCAGCAGCTGATCCGATCTCCGTGCTTCTCAGTGTTCCTGCTGGTCTCTACTTGCCAGTCTGCATCGGATCTGCGCCTCACTGCTTTCATCTCGTCTAGACCATCGCTACTCTTCAGGGTCCTCCAGGAGTCCAGTTCTACATACTACTGCTTCCTGAGTATTTGTTCCCCTGCTGGTCTACCTACCTGTGCGCTGCACCTACTTGATTACCGCTTCACCCTCCAGGGACTTCGCATCCTGCTGGCCTTCAGCCGTTCAGGTATCTCTGCACTCCTATCTGACAGCCTGCTCCTGAACCACGGTATGCATACTTCTCATTGACTGTGCTGGTGTATTGCATATCTTGCTGGACTGAGTTGTTCTCCTCTGGAGCTTACTATCCGCTGAGACTTTTGCCATCATTGACTGTGTTATCTTTTGCCCGGATAGTTTCTATGCCTTTGTATTATTGCAGTGCTGTTCAGTCATTACTATATTGTGCATGTCATTGTGGATCAAGTTCAAGGTGCCCGTGTATCCTCTGTATTGCAGGCTCTCCCCGTGCTCCTCCTCACATATATATTCAGTGGTACAACTTGCTAGAGGCAGACCACTGATTCCTGTTTCCAGTGTCACCTGTTCCAGTGTCCTCTCACATAGCAGTGGTACAACTTGCTAACGCAGACCACTGACTTCCCGTATACCTTCACCTGGATCCCATTCCTTCACCCAGACAGCGGTACAACTTGCTAAACGCAGACCGCTGACTCTCATAACCTCCTCGTTTCTGTTGGACATTCCTCCTCACTATAGCAGTGGTACAACTTGCTACCGCAGACCACTGACTACCCTCACGTGTCCTTTGTCCATTCAGTTCCTCGTGTATTACTACATATATATTACCAGTGCTGCTAGTCATAGACTTTCCCGAGCATCTCTATCATCAGCTGTCTCCTGTTCCGTGATCACCCCGCTACCAGAGTACCATATCATCACCTATACTGCTCTGGTAAGCTTATCACCTGGTGATCCCTGGGTAAAGACTCCTAGTGCCCGTGACAATCATGAATCATGAATCATCAATTGAATCATGAATCATGAATCATGAATTGAATCATGAATTATGAATCATGAATCGAATCATGAATCATGAATTGAATCATGAATCTTGAATCATGAATTGAATCATGAATCATGAATCGAATCATAAATCATGAACTGAATCATGAATTGAATCATGAATCATGAATTGCATCATGAATCATGAATTAAATCATGAATCATGAATTAAATCATGAATCATGAAATGAATCATGAATCATGAAATGAATCATGAATTGAATCATGAATAATGAAATGAATCATGAATTGAATCATGAATCATGAAATGAATTATGAATCATGAATTTATTCATGAATCATGAATTGAATCATAAATCATGAATTGAATCATGAATCATGAATCATGAATTGAATAATGAATTATGAATCATGAATTGAATCATGAATCGAATCATGAATTAAATCATGAATCATGAATCTCTAATCATGAATCATGAATTGAATCATGAATCATGAATCCAATCATGAATTAAAATCATGAATCATGAATCTTGAATCAAATCATGAATTATAAATAATGAATCGAATCATGAATCATGAATCGAATCATGAATCATGAATTGAATCATGAAATGAATCATAAATCGAATCATGAATTATAAATCAAATCATGAGTCATAATTGAAATTCTGAATCATGAATCATGAATTGAATCATGAATCATGAATTGAATCATGAATCATGAATCATGAATCGAATCATGAATCATGAATTATAAATCGAATCATGAATCATGAAATTGCATCATGAATCATGAATTAAATCATGAATCATGAATCATGAATTAAATCATGAATCATGAATCGAATCATGAATCATGAATCATGAAATGAATCATGAATTGAATCATGAATTGAATCATGAATCATGAATCGAATCATGAATCATGAATCATGAAATGAATCATGAATTCAATCATGAATTCAATCATGAATCATGAAATGAATCATGAATTGAATCATGAATTGAATCAGGAATTATGAATCATGAATTTAATTATGAATCATGAATTGAATCATGAATCATGAAATGAATCATGAATTGAATCATGAATCATGAAATGAATCATGAATTGAATCATAAATCATGAAATGAATCATGAATCATGAATCATGAATTGAATCATAAATCATGAATTGAATCATGAATCATGAATCATGAATTGAATAATGAATCATGAATCGAATCATGAATCATGAATTGAATCATAAATCATGAAATAAATCATGAATCATGAATCATGAATTGAATCATAAATCATGAATTGAATCATGAATCATGAATCATGAATTGAATAATGAATCATGAATCGAATCATGAATCATGAATTGAATCATGAATTAAAACATGAATCATGAATCTTGAATCGAATCATAAATTATGAATCATGAATCGAATCATGAATCATTCATCATGAATCATGAATTGAATCATGAATCATGAATCGAATCATGAATCATGAATTGAATCATGAATCATGAAATGAATCATGAATCATAAATCGAATCATGAATTATAAATCAAATCATGAGTCATGAATTAAATCATGAATCATGAATCATGAATTCAATCATGAATCATGAATCGAATCATGAATCATGAATCATGAATCGAATCATGAATCATGAATTATAAATCGAATCATGAATCATGAATCATGAATTGAATCATGAATCATGAATCATGAATCGAATCATGAATTAAATCATGAATCACGAATCGAATCATGAATCATGAATTGTATCATGAATCATGAATCATAAATCATGATTCATGAATCGAATCATGAATCAGGAATCGAATCATGAATCATGAATCATGAATCGAATCATGAATCATGAATCATGAATCGAATCATGAATCATGAATCATGAATTGAATCATAAATCATGAATTGCATCATGAATCATGAATCGAATCATGAATCATGAATCATGAATTGAAGCATGAATCATGAATTGCATCATGAATCATGAATTAAATCATGAATCATGACTTGAATCATGAATCATGAAATAAATCATGAATAAAATCATGAATTGAATCATGAATCATGAATTGAATCATGAATCATGAATTGAATCATAAATCATGAATCATGAATTGAATCATGAATCATGAATCATGAATTGAATCATGAATCATGAATCGAATCATGAATCATGAATTGAATCATGAATCATGAAATGAATCATGAATCATAAATCGAATCATGAATTATAAATCAAATCATGAGTCATGAATTAAATCATGAATCATGAATCATGAATTGAATCATGAAGCATGAATCGAATCATGAATCATGAATTATAAATCGAATCATGAATCATGAATTAAATCATGAATCATGAATCATGAATTGTATCATGAATCATGAATCGAATCATGAATCATGAATTGAATCATGAATCATGATTTGCATCATGAATCATGAATTGAATTATGAATCATGAATCATGAATTAAATCATGAATCATGACTTGAATCATGAATCATGAAATTAATCATGAATTGAATCATGAATTTAATCAGGAATCATGAATCATGAATTGAATTATGAATCATGATTTGAATCATGAATCATGAAATGAATCATGAATTGAATCATGAATCATGAATCTAATCATGAATCATGAATTGCATCATGAATCATGAATTAAATCATGAATCATGAATCATGAATTGAATCATAAATCATGAAATAAATCATGAATCATGAATTGTATCATCAATCATGATTCATGAATCGAATCATGAATCATGAATCGAATCATGAATCATGAATTGTATCATCAATCATGAATCATGAATCGAATCATGAATCATGAATCATGAATCATGAATTGAATCATGAATCATGAATTGAATCATGAATCATGAATTGAATCATGAATCATGATTTGCATCATGAATCATGAATTGAATCATGAATCATGAATTAAATCATGAATCATGACTTGAATCATGAATCATGAAATGAATCATGAATTGAATCATGAATTGAATCAGGAATCATGAATCATGAATTGAATTATGAATCATGAATTGAATCATGAATCATGAAATGAATCATGAATTGAATCATGAATCATGAATCATGAATTAAATCATGAATCATGAATCATGAATCAAGAATTGAATCATGAATCAAGAATTGAATCATGAATCATGAATCATGAATTAAATCATGAATCATGAATCAAGAATTGAATTATGAATTAAATCATGAATCATGAATCATTAATTGAATCATGAATCATGAATCGAATCATGAATCATGAATTGAATCATGAATCATGAATTGAATCATGAATCATGAATTGAATCATGAATCATGAATTGAATCATGAATCATGAATTGAATCATGAATTAAATCATAAATCATGAATCATGAATTAAATCATCAATCATGATTTAAATCATAAATCATGAATTGAATCATGGATCATGAATAATGAATCGAATCATGAATCATGAATTGAATTATGAATCATGTATCGAATCATGAATCATGAATTAAATCATGAATCATGAATTGAATCATGAATCATGAATTGAATCATGAATCATGAATCATGAACTGAATCATGAATCATGAATTGAATCATGAATCATGAATTATGATTTGAATCATGAATCATGAATTATGAATCATGAATCGAATCATGAATCATGAATTGTATCATGAATCTTGAATCATGAATTAAATCATGAGTCATGAATCGAATCATAAATCATGAACTGAATCATGAATTGAATCATGAATCTTGAATTGCATCATGAATAATGAAATGAATCATGAATCATGAATTAAATCATGAATCATGAATTGAATCATGAATCATGAATTGAATCATGAAAAATGAAACATGAATTGAATCATTAATCATGAATTGAATCATGAATCATGAATCATGAATTGAATCATGAATCATGAATTATGAATCATGAATCGAATCATGAATCATGAATTGAATCATGAATTGAATCATGAATCATGAATTGCATCATGAATCAGGAAATGAATCATGAATTGAATCATGAATCATGAATTGCATCATGAATCATTAATTAAATCATGAATCATGAATCATGAATTAAATCATGAATCATGAATCATGAATTAAATCATGAATCATGAATCAGGAATTGAATCATGAATCATGAATTATGAATCAAATCATGAATCAAGAATCGAATTATGAATCATGATTCATGAATCGAATCATGAATCATGAATCGAATCATTAATCATGAATCATGAATCATGAATCGAATCATGAATCATGAATCATGAATTGAATCATGAATCATGAATCATGAATCGAATCATGAATCATGAATCGAATCATGAATCATGAATTGAATCATGACTCATGAATCACAAATTATTAATTGAATCATGAATCGAATCATGAATCATGAATTGAATCATGAATTATGAATCATGAATCATGAATCATGAATTCAATCATGAATCATGAATAGAATCATGAATTGAATCATGAATCACGAATTGAATAATGAATCATGAATTGAATCATAAATCATGAATTGAATCATGAATCATGAATCATGAGTTGAATCATGAATCATGAATCATGAGTTGAATCATGAATCATGAATTAAATCATGAATCATGAAATGAATCATGAACTGAATCATGAATTGAATCATGAATCATGAATTGAATCATGAATCATGAATTGAATCATGAATCATGAATCAAATATCGAATCATGAATCATGAATCGAATCATGAATCATGAATTGAATCATCAATCATGAATCATGAGTTGAATCATGAATCATGAATCATGAGTTGAATCATGAATCATGAATTAAATCATGAATCATGAAATGAATCATGAACTGAATCATGAATTGAATCATGAATCATGAATTGAATCATGAATCATGAATTGAATCATGAATCATGAATCAAATATCGAATCATGAATCATGAATCGAATCATGAATCATGAATTGAATCATCAATCATGAATCATGAATTGAATAATGAATCATAAATTGAATCATGAATCATGAATTGAATCATGAATTATGAATCATTAAATGAATCATGAAATGAATCATGAATTGAATAATGATTTGAATCATGAATTGAATCATGAATCATTAATCATGAATCAAGAATTAAATCATGAATCATGAATTCAATCATGCATACTGAATTGAATCATGAATCATGAAATTAATCATGAATTGAATCATGAATCATGAATCATGAATCGAATCATTAATCATGAATCATGAATCATGAATTGAATTATGAATCATGAATTGAATCATGAATCATGAATCATGAATCATGAATTGAATCATGAATCATGAATCATGTATTGAATCATGAATCATGAATTGAATCATGAATCATGAATCGAATCATGAATCATGAATAGAATCATGAATCATGAATCATAAATCGAATCATGAATCATGAATTGAATCATGAATCACGAATCATAAATTGAATCATGAATCATTAATCGAATCACGAATCATGAATTGAATCATGAATCATAAATAGAATCATGAATTAAATCATAAATCATGAATTGAATCATGAATCATTAACCGAATCATGGATCATGAATTGAATCATGAATCATGAAAAGAATCATGAATTGAATCATGAATTGAATCATTAATCATGAATCATGAATCAAATCATGAATCATGAATCATGAATCGAATCATGAATCATGAATCATGAATCGAATCATAAAACATGAATTGAATCATGAATCATGAATCATGAATTGAATCATAAATCATGAATAGAATCAAGAATTGAAGCATTATTCATGAATTGAATCATGAATCATGAATTGAATCATGAATCATGAATTTATTCATGAATCATGAATAGAATCATGAATTGAATCATGAATCATGAATCATGAATTGAATCATGAATCATGAATTATGAATCAAATCATGAATCATGAATCGAATTATGAATCATGAATCATGAATCGAATCATGAATCGAATCATGAATCATGAATCATGAATCATGAATCGAATCATGAATCATGAATCGAATCATGAATCATGAATCATGAATCGAATCATGAATCATGAATCGAATCATGAATCATGAATCGAATCATGAATCATGAATCGAATCATGAATCATGAATCGAATCATGAATCATGAATCATGAATCATAAATCGAATCATGAATCAAGAATCAAATCATGAATCATGAATTGAATCATGAATCATGAATCAGAAATCATTAATTGAATCATGAATTGAATCATGAATCATGAATTGAATCATGAATCATGAATCAGAAATCATTAATTGAATCATGAATCGAATCATGAATCATGAATTGAATCATGAATCATGAATCACAAATCATGAATTGAATCATGAATCGAATCATGAATCATGAATTGAATCATGAATCATGAATCATGAATTGAATCATGAATCATGAATAGAATCATGAACTGAATCATGAATCATGAATCATGAAATGAATAATGAATCATGAATTGAATCATAAATCATGAATTGAATCATGAATCGAATCATGAATCATGAATTGAATCATGAATCATGAATCACAAATCATGAATTGAATCATGAATCGAATCATGAATCATGAATTGAATCATGAATCATGAGTTGAATCATGAATCATGAATTAAATCATGAATCATGAAATGAATCATGAACTGAATCATGAATTGAATCATGAATCATGAATTGAATCATGAATCGAATCATGAATCATGAATCATGAATTGAATCATGAATCATGAATTAAATCTTGAATTATGAATCATGAATTAAATCATGAATCATGAAATGAATCATGAATTGAATAATGAATTGAATCATGAATTGAATCATGAATTGAATCATGAATTGAATCATGAATCATGAATTGTATCATGAATTGAATCATGAATTTAATCATGAATCATGAATTGAATCATGAATCATGAATTGAATCATGAATACTGAATTGAATCATGAATCATGAAATGAATCATGAATCATGAATCGAATCATGAATCAGGAATCATAAATCGAATCATGAATCATGAATCGAATCATGAATCATGAATCGAATCATGAAACACGAATTGAATCATGAATCATGAATCATGAATTGAATCATGAATCATGAATTGAATCATGAATCATGTATTGAATCATGAATTGAATCATGAATCATGAATAGAATCAAGAAACATGAATTATGAATCGAATCATGAATCATGAATCATAAATTGAATCATGAATCATGAATTGAATCACGAATCATGAATTGAATAATGAATCATTAATCGAATCATGGATTATGAATTGAACCATGAATCATGAATCGTGAATCATGAATTGAATCATGAATCATGAATCATGAATCATGAATTGAATCATGAATCATGAATCATGAATCATGTATTGAATCATGAATCATGAATTGAATCATGAATCATGAATCGAATCATGAATCATGAATAGAATCATGAATCATGAATCATGAATCGAATCATGAATCATGAATCGAATCATGAATCATGAATCATAAATCGAATCATGGATCATGAATTTAACCATGAATCATGAATTATGAATCATGAATTGAATCATGAATCATGAATAGAATCATGAATTGAATCATGAATCATGAATCATGAAATGAATCATAAATTGAATCATGAATTGAATCATTGATCATGAATCATGAATTGAATCATGAATCATGAATTGAATCAAGAATCATGAATCATGATTAGAATCATAAATCTAATCATGAAATGAATCATAAATTGAAATATGAATCATGAATCAAATCATGAATCATGAATCAAATCATGTATCATGAATCATGAATCGAATCATGAATCATGAATCGTGAATCATGAATTGAATCATGAATTGAATCATGAATCATGAATTGAATCATGATTTGAATCATAAATCATGAATCATGAATTGAATCATGAATCATGAATCATGAAACATGAATCATGAATCAAATCATGAATCATGAAATGAATCATGAATTGAATCATGAATCATGAATCATGATTTATGAATCATGAATCGAATCATGAATCATGAATCATGAATCGAATCATGAATCATGAATTGAATCATGAATCATGAATCAAATCATGAATCATAATTCATGAATTGATCCATGAATCATGAATCATGAATCGAATCATGAATCATGAATTGAATCATCAATAATGAATCATGAATTGAATCATGAATCATGAATTGAATCATGAATCATGAATCATGTATTGAAGCATGAATCATGAATCATGTATTGAATCATGAATCATGAATTGAATCATGAATCATGAATCGAATCATGAATCATGAATAGAATCATGAAACATGAATCGTGAATCGAATCATGAATCATGAATCATAAATCGAATTATGAATCATGAATTGAATCATGAATCATGAATCATGAATCATGAATCATGAATCATGTATTGAATCATGAATCATCAATTGAATCATGAATCATGAATCGAATCATGAATCATGAATAGAATCATGATTCATGAATCATGAATCGAATCATGAATCATAAATCGAATCATGAATCATGAATTGAATCATGAATCATGAATCACGTATCATGAATTGAATCATGAATCATTAATCGAATCATGGATCATGAATTGAACCATGAATCATGAATCATGAATTGAATCATGAATCATGAATAGAATCATGAATTGAATCATGAATCATGAATCATGAAATGAATCATAAATTGAATCATGAATTGAATCATTAATCATGAATCATGAATTGAATCATGAATCATGAATCGAATCATGAATCATAATTCATGAATTGAATCATGAATCATGAATTGAATCATGAATCATGAATTGAATCATGAATTATGAATCCTGAATTAAATCATGAATCATGAAATGAATCATGAATTGAATCATGAATTGAATCATGAATTAAATCATGAATCATGAATTGAATCATGAATTGAATGATGAATTGAATCATGAATCATGAATCATGAATCATGAATTGATCCATGAATCATGATTCATGAATCGAATCATGAATCATGAATTGAATCATCAATCATGAATCATGAATTGAATTATGAATCATGAATCGAATCATGAATCATAATTCATGAATTAAATCATGAATCATGAATTATGAATCCTGAATTAAATCATAAATCATGAAATGAATTATGAATTGACTCATGAATTGAATCATGAATCATGAATTGAATCATGAATTGAATCATGAATCATGAATTGAATCATGAATTGAATCATGAATCATGAATCATGAATTGAATCATGAATCATTAATTAAATCATGAATCATGAATTGAATCAAGAATACTGAATTGAATTATGAATCATGAATCATGAATCGAATCATGAATCATGAATCATGAATCGAATTATGAAACATGAATTGAATCATGAATCATAAATCATGAATCATGATTTGAATCATGAATCATGAATTGAATCATGAATCATAAATCATGAATCATGAATTGAATCATGAATCATGAATCATGAATTGAATCATGAATCATGAATTGAATCATGAATCATAAATCATGAATCATGATTTGAATCATGAATCATGAATTGAATCATGAATCATAAATCATGAATCATGAATTGAATCATGAATCATGAATCATGAATCATGAATCATGAATTGAATCATGAATCATGAATCATGAATCATGAACTGAATCATGAATTGAATCATGAATCATGAATCGAATCATGAATCATGAATCATTAATCGAATCATGAATCATGAATTGAATCATGAATCATGAATCACGAATCATGAATCATGAATCATGAATCATGAACTGAATCATGAATTGAATCATGAATCATGAATCGAATCATGAATCATGAGTCATAAATCGAATCGTGAATCATGAATTGAATCATAAATCATAAATCATGAATCATGATTTGAATCATGAATCATGAATTGAATCATGAATCATAAATCATGAATCATGAATTGAATCATGAATACTGAATTGAATCATGAATCATGAATCATGAATCGAATCATGAATCATGAATCATGAATCGAATTATGAAACATGAATTGAATCATGAATCATAAATCATGAATCATGATTTGAATCATGAATCATGAATTGAATCATGAATCATAAATCATGAATCATGAATTGAATCATGAATCATGAATCATGAATCATGAATCATGAATTGAATCATGAATCATGAATCATGAATCATGAACTGAATCATGAATTGAATCATGAATCATGAATCGAATCATGAATCATGAATCATTAATCGAATCATGAATCATGAATTGAATCATGAATCATGAATCACGAATCATGAATCATGAATCATGAATCATGAACTGAATCATGAATTGAATCATGAATCATGAATCGAATCATGAATCATGAGTCATAAATCGAATCGTGAATCATGAATTGAATCATGAATCATGAATCACGAATCATGAATTGAATAATGAATCATTAATCGAATCATGGATCATGAATTGAACCATGAATCATGAATCATGAATCATGAATCATGAATTGAATCATGAATCATGAATCATGAATCATGAATTAAATCATGAATCATGAATTGAATCATGAATCGAATCATGAATCATGAATTGAATCATGAATCATGAATCATGAATCATGAATCATGTATTGAATCATGAATCATGAATTGAATCATGAATCATGAATCGAATCATGAATCATGAATAGAATCATGAATCATGAATCATGAATCGAATCATGAATCATGAATCATAAATCGAATCATGGATCATGAATTGAACCATGAATCATGAATCATGAATCATGAATTGAATCATGAATCATGAATAGAATCATGAATTGAATCATGAATCATGAATCATGAAATGAATCATGAATCATGAATTGAATCAAGAATCATGAATCATGATTAGAATCATGAATCGAATCATGAAATGAATTATAAATTGAAATATGAATCATGAATCATGAATCAAATAATGAATCATGAATCAAATCATGTATCATGAATCATGAATCGAATCATGAATCATGAATCGTGAATCATGAATTGAATCATGAATTGAATCTTGAATCATGAATTGAATCATGATTTGAATCATAAATCATGAATCATGAATTGAATCATGAATTATGAATTGAATCATGAATCATGAATCATGAAACATGAATCATGAATCAAATCATGAATCATGAATCATGAAATGAATCATGAATCATGAATTGAATCATGAATCATGAATCATGAATCATGAATCGAATCAAGAATCATGATTTATGAATCATGAATTGAATCATGAATCATGAATCATGAATCGAATCATGAATCATGAATTGAATCATGAATCATGAATCGAATCATGAATCATAATTCATGAATTGATCCATGAATCATGAATCATGAATCGAATCATGAATCATGAATTGAATCATCAATAATGAATCATGAATTGAATCATGAATCATGAATTGAATCATGAATCATGAATCATGAATCATGTATTGAAGCATGAATCATGAATCATGTATTGAATCATGAATCATGAATTGAATCATGAATCATGAATTGAATCATGAATCATGAATAGAATCATGAAACATGAATCATGAATTGAATCATGAATCATAAATTGAATCATGAATCATGAATTGAATCATGAATCATGAATCATGAATTGAATCATGAATCATGAATTGAATCATGAATCATGAATAGAATCATGAAACATGAATCATGAATTGAATCATGAATCATGAATCATAAATCGAATCATGAATCATGAATTGAATCATGAATCATGAATCATGAATCATGAATCATGAATTGAATAATGAATCATGAATCATGAATTGAATCATGAATCATTAATCGAATCATGGATCATGAATTGAACCATGAATCATTAATCATGAATCACGAATCATGAATTGAATCATGAATCATGAATCATGAACCATGAATCATGAATTGAATCATGAATCATGAATTGAATCATGAATCATGAATTGAATCATGAATCATGAATCATGAATCATGTATTGAATCATGAATCATCAATTGAATCATGAATCATGAATTGAATCATGAATCATGAATAGAATCATGAATCATAAATCATGAATCGAATCATGAATCATAAATCGAATCATGAATCATGAATTGAATCATGAATCATGAATCACGTATCATGAATTGAATCATGAATCATTAATCGAATCTTGAATCATAAATTGAACCATGAATCATGAATCATGAATTGAATCATGAATCATGAATAGAATCATGAATTGAATCATGAATCATGAAATGAATCATAAATTGAATCATGAATTGAATCATTAATCATGAATCATGAATTGAATCATGAATCATGAATCGAATCATGAATCATAATTAATTAATTGAATCATGAATCATGAATTGAATCATGAATCATGAATTGAATCATGAATTATGAATGCTGAATTAAATCATGAATCATGAATTGAATCATGAATTAAATCATGAATCATGAATTGAATCATGAATTGAATCATGAATTGAATCATGAATCATGAATCATGAATCATGAATTGATCCATGAATCATGATTCATGAATCGAATCATGAATCATGAATTGAATCGTCAATCATGAATCATGAATTGAATTATGAATCATGAATCGAATCATGAATTAAATCATGAATCATGAATTGAATCATGAATTGAATCATGAATCATGAATCATGAATTGAATCATGAATCATTAATTAAATCATGAATCATGAATTGAATCAAGAATACTGAATTGAATTATGAAACATGAAATGAATCATGAATTGAATCATAAATCATGAATCATGAATTGAATCATTAATCATGAATCATGAATCATGAATCGAATCATGAATCGAATCATGAAATATTGAATCATGAATCGAATCATGAATCATGAATTGAATAATGAATAATGAATTATGAATCATGAATCATGAATTGAATCATGAATCATGAATCGAATCATGAATCATAATTCATGAATTGATCCATGAATCATGAATCATGAATCGAATCATGAATCATGAATTGAATCATCAATAATGAATCATGAATTGAATCATGAATCATGAATTGAATCATGAATCATGAATCATGAATCATGTATTGAAGCATGAATCATGAATCATGTATTGAATCATGAATCATGAATTGAATCATGAATCATGAATTGAATCATGAATCATGAATAGAATCATGAAACATGAATCATGAATTGAATCATGAATCATGAATCATAAATCGAATCATGAATCATGAATTGAATCATGAATCATGAATCATGAATTGAATCATGAATCATGAATTGAATCATGAATCATGAATAGAATCATGAAACATGAATCATGAATTGAATCATGAATCATGAATCATAAATCGAATCATGAATCATGAATTGAATCATGAATCATGAATCATGAATCATGAATGATGAATCATGAATTGAATAATGAATTATGAATCATGAATTGAATCATGAATCATTAATCGAATCATGGATCATGAATTGAATCAAGAATACTGAATTGAATTATGAAACATGAAATGAATCATGAATTGAATCATAAATCATGAATCATGAATTGAATCATTAATCATGAATCATGAATCATGAATCGAATCATGAATCGAATCATGAAATATTGAATCATGAATCGAATCATGAATCATGAATTGAATAATGAATAATGAATTATGAATCATGAATCATGAATTGAATCATGAATCATGAATCGAATCATGAATCATAATTCATGAATTGATCCATGAATCATGAATCATGAATCGAATCATGAATCATGAATTGAATCATCAATAATGAATCATGAATTGAATCATGAATCATGAATTGAATCATGAATCATGAATCATGAATCATGTATTGAAGCATGAATCATGAATCATGTATTGAATCATGAATCATGAATTGAATCATGAATCATGAATTGAATCATGAATCATGAATAGAATCATGAAACATGAATCATGAATTGAATCATGAATCATGAATCATAAATCGAATCATGAATCATGTCTTGAATTTATGAATCATGAATCATGAATTGAATCATGAATCATGAATTGAATCATGAATCATGAATAGAATCATGAAACATGAATCATGAATTGAATCATGAATCATGAATCATAAATCGAATCATGAATCATGAATTGAATCATGAATCATGAATCATGAATCATGAATGATGAATCATGAATTGAATAATGAATTATGAATCATGAATTGAATCATGAATCATTAATCGAATCATGGATCATGAATTGAACCATGAATCATTAATCATGAATCATGAATCATGAATTGAATCATGAATCATGAATCATGAACCATGAATCATGAATTGAATCATGAATCATGAATTGAATCATGAATCATGAATTGAATCATGAATCATGAATCATGAATCATGTATTGAATCATGAATCATCAATTGAATCATGAATCATGAATCGAATCATGAATCATGAATAGAATCATGAATCATGAATCATGAATAGAATCATGAATTGAATCATGAATCATGAAATGAATCATAAATTGAATCATGAATTGAATCATTAATCATGAATCATGAATTGAATCATGAATCATGAATCGAATCATGAATCATAATTCATGAATTGAATCATGAATCATGAATTGAATCATGAATCATGAATTGAATCATGAATTATGAATCCTGAATTAAATCATGAATCATGAAATGAATCATGAATTGAATCATGAATTGAATCATGAATTAAATCATGAATCATGAATTGAATCATGAATTGAATCATGAATCATGAGTTGATCCATGAATCATGATTCATGAATCGAATCATGAATCATGAATTGAATCTTCAATCATGAATCATGAATTGAATTATGAATCATGAATCATGCACTAATCATCTCCCGCATTGACTATTGCAATTCCCTCCTTACTGGTCTTCCCAAAAACAGACTCAAACCCCTAAAATCTATTTTGCATGCTTCGGCAAGACTGATTTTCCTTGCAAATAGCTATTCCTCTGTTGAATCACTCTGTATGTCTCTACACTGGCTGCCTGTCTTCTACCGAATCCAATATAAAATACTTTTACTAACCTACAAGGCCATCAACAAAGCTGCACCAACATACATCTCCTCTCTTGTCTCAAAATATCTCCCAACTCAGCAACTCCGTTCTGCAAAAGATCTGCGTCTCTCATCCACCCTCATTACATCCTCCCATTCCCGGTTACAGGACTTTTTTCGGGCTGCACCCACTCTATGGAACTCTCTCCCTCGCACAATAAGACTCTCCTCTGTTCTACAAACTTTCAAGCGTTCTCTGAAAACCTACCTATTCAGACAAGCTTATAATATTCCTCAACCACCATCTTAACCTCACTACCTTTAGCCTGTTACACAATTTCACACAAGACAACTACCCCCGGACCAACATTGTTGTGTGACAGGATCATTTAGCTTATGAGTCACCCTACCTTTGCAGTCTGGCTGGGCCAAGATGCAAAATGTATACTTAACCTCATGTGTCAATCTCCCATTGTCCCATAGATTGTAAGCTTGCGAGCAGGGCCTTCTCACCTCTTTGTCTGTTTTACCCAGTTTGTTTATTAGTTTATTACGTTTGTCCCCAATTGTAAAGCGCTACGGAATATGTTGGCGCTATATAAATAAATGATGATGATGATGAATGATGATGATGAATCGAATCATGAATCATAATTCATGAATTAAATCATGAATCATGAATTATGAATCCTGAATTAAATCATAAATCATGAAATGAATTATGAATTGAATCATGAATTGAATCATGAATTGAATCATGAATTAAATCATGAATCATGAATTTAATCATGAATTGAATCATGAATCATGAATCATGAATTGAATCATGAATCATTAATTAAATCATGAATTATGAATTGAATCAAGAATACTGAATTGAATTATGAAACATGAAATGAATCATGAATTGAATCATAAATCATGAATCATGAATTGAATCATTAATCAAGAATCATGAATCATGAATCGAATCATGAATCGAATCATGAAATATTGAATCATGAATCGAATCATGAATCATGAATTGAATAATGAATAATGAATTATGAATCATGAATCATGAATTGAATCATGAATCATGAATCATGAGTTGAATCATGAATCATGAATTGAATAATAAATCATGAATTGAATCATGATTCATGAATCAAATATTGAATCATGAATCATGAATCGAATCATGAATCATGAATTGAATCATGAATCATGAATCATGAAAAGAATCATGAATTGAATCATGAATCATGAATAGAATCATGAATTGAAGCATGAATCATGAATTGAATCATGAATCATGAATTGAATCATGAATCATGAATTGAATCATCAATAATGAATCATGAATTGAATCATGAATCATGAATTGAATCATGAATCATGAATCATATATTGAAGCATGAATCATGAATCATGAATTGAATCATGAATCATGAATTGAATCATGAATCATGAATTGAATCATCAATAATGAATCATGAATTGAATCATGAATCATGAATCGAATCATGAATCATGAATAGAATCATGAAACATGAATCATGAATCGAATCATGAATCATGAATCATAAATTGAATCATGAATCATGAATTGAATCATGAATCATGAATTGAATCATGAATCATAAATCATGAATTGAATCATGAATCATTAATCAAATCATGGATCATGAATTGAACCATGAATCATGAATCATGAATCATGAATTGAATCATGAATCATGAATCATGAACCATAAATCATGAATTGAATCATGAATCATGAATTGAATCATGAATCATGAATCGAATCATGAATCATGAATAGAATCATGAATTATGAATCATGAATCGAATCATGAATCATGAATCATAAATCGAATCATGAATCATGAATTGAATCATGAATCATGAATCACTTATCATGAATTGAATCATCAATCATGAATCATGAATTGAATTATGAATCATGAATCGAATCATGAATCATAATTCATGAATTAAATCATGAATCATGAATTGAATCATGAATCATGAATTGAATCATGAATTATGAATCCTGAATTGAATCATTAATCATGAATCATGAATCATGAATCATGAATCGAATCATGAATCGAATCATGAAATATTGAATCATGAATTATGAATCCTGAATTGAATCATTAATCATGAATCATGAATCATGAATCATGAATCATGAATCGAATCATGAATCGAATCATGAAATATTGAATCATGAATCGAATCATGAATCATGAATTGAATAATGAATAATGAATTATGAATCATGAATCATGAATTGAATCATGAATCATGAATCATGAGTTGAATCATGAATCATGAATTGAATAATAAATCATGAATTGAATCATGATTCATGAATCAAATATTGAATCATGAATCATGAATCATGAATCGAATCATGAATCATGAATTGAATCATGAATAATGAATCATGAATCATGAATCATGAATTGAATCATGAATCATGAATCATAAATTGAATCATGAATCATGAATCATGAATTGAATCATGAATCATGAATCGTATCATGAATCATAACTCATTAATTGAATCATGAATCATGAATTATGAATCATGAATCATGAATTGAATCATGAATTATGAATCATGAATTAAATCATGAATCATGAAATGAATCATGAATTGAATGATGAATCATGAATCATGAAATGAATCATGAATTGAATCATGAACTGAATCATGAATTGAATCATGAACTGAATCATGAATTGAATCATGAACTGAATCATGAATCATGAATTGAATCATGAATTGAAACATAATTCATGAATCATGAATCATGAATCATGAATTTAATCATGAATCATGAATTGAATCATGAATACTGAATTGAATCATGAATCATGAATCATGAATCGAATCATGAATCATGAATCATGAATCGAATTATGAAACATGAATTGAATCATGAATCATAAATCATAAATCATAAATCATGAATCATGAATCATGAATCATGAATCATAAATCATAAATCATGAATTGAATCATGAATCATGAATCATGAATCATGAATTGAATCATGAATCATGAATCATGAATCATGAACTGAATCATGAATTGAATCATGAATCATGAATCGAATCATGAATCATGAATCATTAATCGAATCATGAATCATGAATTGAATCATGAATCATGAATCACGAATCATGAATCATGAATCATGAACTGAATCATGAATTGAATCATGAATCATGAATCGAATCATGAATCATGAATCATTAATCGAATCATGAATCATGAATTGAATCATGAATCATGAATCACGAATCATGAATTGAATCATGAATCATTAATCGAATCATGGATCATGAATTGAATCATGAATCATGAAAAGAATCATGAATTGAATCATGAATTGAATCATTAATCATGAATCATGAATCAAATCATGAATCATGAATTGAATCATGAATTATGAATCATGAATCATGAATTGAATCATGAATCATGAATAGAATCATGAATTGAATCATGAATTGAATCATGAATCATGAATTGAATCATGAATCATGAATTGAATCATCAATAATGAATCATGAATAGAATCATGAATCATGAATTGAATCATGAATCATGAATCATGTATTGAAGCATGAATCATGAATCATGTATTGAATCATGAATCATGAATTGAATCATGAATCATGAATCGAATTATGAATCATGAATAGAATCATGAAACATGAATTATGAATCGAATCATGAATCATGAATCATAAATTGAATCATGAATCATGAATTGAATCATGAATCATGAATTGAATCATGAATCATAAATCATGAATTGAATCATGAATCATTAATCGAATCATGGATCATGAATTGAACCATGAATCATGAATCATGAACCATAAATCATGAATTGAATCATGAATCATGAATTGAATCATGAATCATGAATCGAATCATGAATCATGAATAGAATCATGAATTATGAATCATGAATCGAATCATGAATCATGAATCATAAATTGAATCATGAATCATGAATTGAATCATGAATCATGAATCACTTATCATGAATTGAATCATCAATCATGAATCATGAATTGAATAATGAATCATGAATCGAATCATGAATCATAATTCATGAATTAAATCATGAATCATGAATTGAATCATGAATCATGAATTAAATCATGAATTATGAATCCTGAATTAAATCATAAATCATGAAATGAATCATGAATTGAATCATGAATTGAATCATGAATTGAATCATGAATTAAATCATGAATCATGAATTGAATCATGAATTGAATCATGAATCATGAATCATGAATCATGAATTCAATCATGAATCATTAATTAAATCATGAATCATGAATTGAATCAAGAATACTGAATTGAATTATGAATCATGAAATGAATCATGAATTGAATCATAAATCATGGATCATGAATTGAATCATAAATCATGAATCGAATCATGAATCGAATCATGAAATATTGAATCATGAATCGAATCATGAATCATGAATTGAATCATGAATAATGAATCATGAATCATGAATCATGAATTGAATCATGAATCATGAATCATGAGTTGAATCATGAATCATGAATTGAATAATAAATCATGAATTGAATCATGATTCATGAATCAAATATTGAATCATGAATCATGAATCAAATCATGAATCATGAATTGAATCATGAATAATGAATCATGAATCATGAATCATGAATTGAATCATGAATCATGAATCATGAATTGAATCAAGAATCATTAATCATCAATTGAATCATGAATCATGAATCGTATTATGAATCATAACTCATTAATTGAATCATGAATCATGAATTATGAATCATGAATCATGAATTGAATCATGAATTGTGAATCATGAATTAAATCATGAATCATGAAATGAATCATGAATTGAATGATGAATCATGAATCATGAAATGAATCATGAATTGAATCATGAACTGAATCATGAACTGAATCATGAATTGAATCATAAATTGAATCATGAATTGAATCATGAATCATGAATAGAATCATGAATTGAAACATGAATCATGAATTATGAATTTAATCATGAATCATGAATTGAATCATGAATACTGAATTGAATCATGAATCATGAAATGAATCATTAATCATGAATCATGAATCATGAATCGAATCATGAATCATGAATCGAATCATGAAACATGAATTGAATCATGAATCATAAATCATGAATCATGAATCGAATCATGAATCATGAATTGAATCATGAATCATAAATCATGAATCATGAATCGAATCATGAATCATGAATTGAATCATGAATCATAAATCATGAATCATGAATTGAATCATGAATCATGAATCATGAATCGAATCATGAAACATGAATTGAATCATGAATCATAAATCATGAATCATGAATTGAATCATGAATCATGAATCGAATCATGAATCATGAATAGAATCATAAATCATGAATCATGAATCGAATCATGAATCATGAATCATTAATCGAATTATGAATCATGAATTGAATCATGAATCATGAATCACGAATCATGAATTGAATCATGAATCATTAATCGAATCATGGATCATGAATTGAATCATGAATCATGAAAAGAATCATGAAATCATGAATTGAATCATTAATCATGAATCATGAATCAAATCATGAATCATGAATCATGAATCGAATCATGAATCATGAATTGAATCATGAATTATGAATCATGAATCATGAATTGAATCATGAATCATGAATAGAATCATGAATTGAAGCATGAATCATGAATTGAATCATGAATCATGAATTGAATCATGAATCATGAATTTAATCATGAATCATGAATCATGAATAGAATCATGAATCATTAATCGAATCATGGATCATGAATTGAATCATGAATCATGAAAAGAATCATGAAATCATGAATTGAATCATTAATCATGAATCATGAATCAAATCATGAATCATGAATCATGAATCGAATCATGAATCATGAATTGAATCATGAATTATGAATCATGAATCATGAATTGAATCATGAATCATGAATAGAATCATGAATTGAAGCATGAATCATGAATTGAATCATGAATCATGAATTGAATCATGAATTATGAATTTAATCATGAATCATGAATTGAATCATGAATACTGAATTGAATCATGAATCATGAAATGAATCATTAATCATGAATCATGAATCATGAATCGAATCATGAATCATGAATCGAATCATGAAACATGAATTGAATCATGAATCATAAATCATGAATCATGAATCGAATCATGAATCATGAATTGAATCATGAATCATAAATCATGAATCATGAATCGAATCATGAATCATGAATTGAATCATGAATCATAAATCATGAATCATGAATTGAATCATGAATCATGAATCATGAATCGAATCATGAAACATGAATTGAATCATGAATCATAAATCATGAATCATGAATTGAATCATGAATCATGAATCGAATCATGAATCATGAATAGAATCATAAATCATGAATCATGAATCGAATCATGAATCATGAATCATTAATCGAATTATGAATCATGAATTGAATCATGAATCATGAATCACGAATCATGAATTGAATCATGAATCATTAATCGAATCATGGATCATGAATTGAATCATGAATCATGAAAAGAATCATGAAATCATGAATTGAATCATTAATCATGAATCATGAATCAAATCATGAATCATGAATCATGAATCGAATCATGAATCATGAATTGAATCATGAATTATGAATCATGAATCATGAATTGAATCATGAATCATGAATAGAATCATGAATTGAAGCATGAATCATGAATTGAATCATGAATCATGAATTGAATCATGAATCATGAATTTAATCATGAATCATGAATCATGAATAGAATCATGAATTGAATCATGAATCATGAATCATGAATTGAATCATGAATCATGAATTATGAATCAAATCATGAATCATTAATTGAATCATGAATCATGAATTATGAATCAAATCATGAATCATGAATCGAATCATGAATAGAATCATGAATTGAATCATGAATCATGAATCATGAATTGAATCATGAATCATGAATTATGAATCAAATCATGAATCATTAATTGAATCATGAATTATGAATCAAATCATGAATCATGAATCGAATCATGAATCATGAATCATTAATCGAATTATGAATCATGAATTGAATCATGAATCATGAATCACGAATCATGAATTGAATCATGAATCATTAATCGAATCATGGATCATGAATTGAATCATGAATCATGAAAAGAATCATGAAATCATGAATTGAATCATTAATCATGAATCATGAATCAAATCATGAATCATGAATCATGAATCGAATCATGAATCATGAATTGAATCATGAATTATGAATCATGAATCATGAATTGAATCATGAATCATGAATAGAATCATGAATTGAAGCATGAATCATGAATTGAATCATGAATCATGAATTGAATCATGAATCATGAATTTAATCATGAATCATGAATCATGAATAGAATCATGAATTGAATCATGAATCATGAATCATGAATTGAATCATGAATCATGAATTATGAATCAAATCATGAATCATTAATTGAATCATGAATCATGAATTATGAATCAAATCATGAATCATGAATCGAATCATGAATAGAATCATGAATTGAATCATGAATCATGAATCATGAATTGAATCATGAATCATGAATTATGAATCAAATCATGAATCATTAATTGAATCATGAATCATGAATTATGAATCAAATCATGAATCATGAATCGAATCATGAGTCATGAATCATGAATCGAATCATGAATCATGAATCGAATCATGAATCATGAATCATGAATCATGAATCGAACAATGAATCATGAATCATGAATCATGAATTGAATCATGAATCATGAATAGAATCATGAATTGAATCATGAATCATGAATCATGAATTGAATAATGAATCATGAATTGAATCATAAATCATGAATTGAATCATGAATCATGAATCATGAGTTGAATCATGAATCATGAATTAAATCATGAATCATGAATTGAATCATGAATCATGAATTGAATCATGAATCATGAATTGAATCATGAATCATGAATCAAATATCGAATCATGAATCATGAATCGAATCATGAATCATGAATTGAATCATCAATCATGAATCATGAATTGAATCATGAATCATGAATCGAATCATTAATCATAATTCATGAATTGAATCATGAATCATGAATTGAATCATTAATCATGAATTGAATCATGAATTATGAATCAAGAATTAAATCATGAATCATGAAATGAATCATGAATTGAATCATGAATCATGAAATGAATCATGAATTGAATATTGAATTGAATCATGAATTGAATCATGAATTAAATCATGAATCATGAATTGAATCATGAATACAGAATTTAATCATGAATCATGAAATGAATCATGAATTTAATCATGAATCATGAATCATTAATCGAATCATGGATCATGAATTGAACCATGAATCATTAATCATGAATCATGAATCATGAATTGAATCATGAATCATGAATCATGAACCATGAATCATGAATTGAATCATGAATCATGAATTGAATCATGAATCATGAATTGAATCATGAATCATGAATCATGAATCATGTATTGAATCATGAATCATGAATTGAATCATGAATCATGAATTGAATCATGAATCATGAATAGAATCATGAATCATAAATCATGAATCGAATCATGAATCATAAATCGAATCATGAATCATGAATTGAATCATGAATCATGAATCACGTATCATGAATTGAATCATGAATCATTAATCGAATCTTGAATCATAAATTGAACCATGAATCATGAATCATGAATTGAATCATGAATCATGAATAGAATCATGAATTGAATCATGAATCATGAAATGAATCATAAATTGAATCATGAATTGAATCATTAATCATGAATCATGAATTGAATCATGAATCATGAATCGAATCATGAATCATAATTAATTAATTGAATCATGAATCATGAATTGAATCATGAATCATGAATTGAATCATGAATTATGAATCCTGAATTAAATCATGAATCATGAAATGAATCATGAATTGAATCATGAATTGAATCATGAATTAAATCATGAATCATGAATTGAATCATGAATTGAATCATGAATTGAATCATGAATCATGAATCATGAATCATGAATTGATCCATGATTCATGAATCGAATCATGAATCATGAATTGAATCGTCAATCATGAATCATGAATTGAATTATGAATCATGAATCGAATCATGAATCATAATTCATGAATTAAATCATGAATCATGAATTATGAATCCTGAATTAAATCATAAATCATGAAATGAATTATGAATTGAATCATGAATTGAATCATGAATTGAATCATGAATTAAATCATGAATCATGAATTGAATCATGAATTGAATCATGAATCATGAATCATGAATTGAATCATGAATCATTAATTAAATCATGAATCATGAATTGAATCAAGAATACTGAATTGAATTATGAAACATGAAATGAATCATGAATTGAATCATAAATCATGAATCATGAATTGAATCATTAATCATGAATCATGAATCATGAATCGAATCATGAATCGAATCATGAAATATTGAATCATGAATCGAATCATGAATCATGAATTGAATAATGAATAATGAATTATGAATCATGAATCATGAATTGAATCATGAATCATGAATCGAATCATGAATCATAATTCATGAATTGATCCATGAATCATGAATCATGAATCGAATCATGAATCATGAATTGAATCATCAATAATGAATCATGAATTGAATCATGAATCATGAATTGAATCATGAATCATGAATCATGAATCATGTATTGAAGCATGAATCATGAATCATGTATTGAATCATGAATCATGAATTGAATCATGAATCATGAATTGAATCATGAATCATGAATAGAATCATGAAACATGAATCATGAATTGAATCATGAATCATGAATCATAAATCGAATCATGAATCATGAATTGAATCATGAATCATGAATCATGAATTGAATCATGAATCATGAATTGAATCATGAGTCATGAATAGAATCATGAAACATGAATCATGAATTGAATCATGAATCATGAATCATAAATCGAATCATGAATCATGAATTGAATCATGAATCATGAATCATGAATCATGAATGATGAATCATGAATTGAATAATGAATTATGAATCATGAATTGAATCATGAATCATTAATCGAATCATGGATCATGAATTGAACCATGAATCATTAATCATGAATCATGAATCATGAATTGAATCATGAATCATGAATCATGAACCATGAATCATGAATTGAATCATGAATCATGAATTGAATCATGAATCATGAATTGAATCATGAATCATGAATCATGAATTATGTATTGAATCATGAATCATCAATTGAATCATGAATCATGAATCGAATCATGAATCATGAATAGAATCATGAATCATGAATCATGAATAGAATCATGAATTGAATCATGAATCATGAAATGAATCATAAATTGAATCATGAATTGAATCATTAATCATGAATCATGAATTGAATCATGAATCATGAATCGAATCATGAATCATAATTCATGAATTGAATCATGAATCATGAATTGAATCATGAATCATGAATTGAATCATGAATTATGAATCCTGAATTAAATCATGAATCATGAAATGAATCATGAATTGAATCATGAATTGAATCATGAATTAAATCATGAATCATGAATTGAATCATGAATTGAATCATGAATCATGAGTTGATCCATGAATCATGATTCATGAATCGAATCATGAATCATGAATTGAATCATCAATCATGAATCATGAATTGAATTATGAATCATGAATCATGCACTAATCATCTCCCGCATTGACTATTGCAATTCCCTCCTTACTGGTCTTCCCAAAAACAGACTCAAACCCCTAAAATCTATTTTGCATGCTTCGGCAAGACTGATTTTCCTTGCAAATAGCTATTCCTCTGTTGAATCACTCTGTATGTCTCTACACTGGCTGCCTGTCTTCTACCGAATCCAATATAAAATACTTTTACTAACCTACAAGGCCATCAACAAAGCTGCACCAACATACATCTCCTCTCTTGTCTCAAAATATCTCCCAACTCGGCAACTCCGTTCTGCAAAAGATCTGCGTCTCTCATCCACCCTCATTACATCCTCCCATTCCCGGTTACAGGACTTTTTTCGGGCTGCACCCACTCTATGGAACTCTCTCCCTCGCACAATAAGACTCTCCTCTGTTCTACAAACTTTCAAGCGTTCTCTGAAAACCTACCTATTCAGACAAGCTTATAATATTCCTCAACCACCATCTTAACCTCACTACCTTTAGCCTGTTACACAATTTCACACAAGACAACTACCCCCGGACCAACATTGTTGTGTGACAGGATCATTTAGCTTATGAGTCACCCTACCTTTGCAGTCTGGCTGGGCCAAGATGCAAAATGTATACTTAACCTCATGTGTCAATCTCCCATTGTCCCATAGATTGTAAGCTTGCGAGCAGGGCCTTCTCACCTCTTTGTCTGTTTTACCCAGTTTGTTTATTAGTTTATTACGTTTGTCCCCAATTGTAAAGCGCTACGGAATATGTTGGCGCTATATAAATAAATGATGATGATGATGATGAATCGAATCATGAATCATAATTCATGAATTAAATCATGAATCATGAATTATGAATCCTGAATTAAATCATAAATCATGAAATGAATTATGAATTGAATCATGAATTGAATCATGAATTGAATCATGAATTAAATCATGAATCATGAATTGAATCATGAATTGAATCATGAATCATGAATCATGAATTGAATCATGAATCATTAATTAAATCATGAATTATGAATTGAATCAAGAATACTGAATTGAATTATGAAACATGAAATGAATCATGAATTGAATCATAAATCATGAATCATGAATTGAATCATTAATCAAGAATCATGAATCATGAATCGAATCATGAATCGAATCATGAAATATTGAATCATGAATCGAATCATGAATCATGAATTGAATAATGAATAATGAATTATGAATCATGAATCATGAATTGAATCATGAATCATGAATCATGAGTTGAATCATGAATCATGAATTGAATAATAAATCATGAATTGAATCATGATTCATGAATCAAATATTGAATCATGAATCATGAATCGAATCATGAATCATGAATTGAATCATGAATCATGAATCATGAAAAGAATCATGAATTGAATCATGAATCATGAACAGAATCATGAATTGAAGCATGAATCATGAATTGAATCATGAATCATGAATTGAATCATCAATAATGAATCATGAATTGAATCATGAATCATGAATTGAATCATGAATCATGAATCATATATTGAAGCATGAATCATGAATCATGAATTGAATCATGAATCATGAATTGAATCATGAATCATGAATTGAATCATCAATAATGAATCATGAATTGAATCATGAATCATGAATCGAATCATGAATCATGAATAGAATCATGAAACATGAATCATGAATCGAATCATGAATCATGAATCATAAATTGAATCATGAATCATGAATTGAATCATGAATCATGAATTGAATCATGAATCATGAATTGAATCATGAATCATAAATCATGAATTGAATCATGAATCATTAATCAAATCATGGATCATGAATTGAACCATGAATCATGAATCATGAATCATGAATTGAATCATGAATCATGAATCATGAACCATAAATCATGAATTGAATCATGAATCATGAATTGAATCATGAATCATGAATCGAATCATGAATCATGAATAGAATCATGAATTATGAATCATGAATCGAATCATGAATCATGAATCATAAATCGAATCATGAATCATGAATTGAATCATGAATCATGAATCACTTATCATGAATTGAATCATGAATCATGAATCATGAATTGAATTATGAATCATGAATCGAATCATGAATCATAATTTATGAATTAAATCATGAATCATGAATTGAATCATGAATCATGAATTGAATCATGAATTATGAATCCTGAATTGAATCATTAATCATGAATCATGAATCATGATTCATGAATCAAATATTGAATCATGAATCATGAATCGAATCATGAATCTTGAATTGAATCATGAATAATGAATCATGAATCATGAATCATGAATTGAATCATGAATCATGAATCATAAATTGAATCATGAATCATGAATCATGAATTGAATCATGAATCATGAATCGTATCATGAATCATAACTCATTAATTGAATCATGAATCATGAATTATGAATCATGAATCATGAATTGAATCATGAATTATGAATCATGAATTAAATCATGAATCATGAAATGAATCATGAATTGAATGATGAATCATGAATCATGAAATGAATCATGAATTGAATCATGAACTGAATCATGAATTGAATCATGAACTGAATCATAAATTGAATCATGAATTGAATCATGAATCATGAATTTAATCATGAATTGAAACATAATTCATGAATCATGAATCATGAATCATGAATTTAATCATGAATCATGAATTGAATCATGAATACTGAATTGAATCATGAATCATGAATCATGAATCGAATCATGAATCATGAATCATGAATCGAATTATGAAACATGAATTGAATCATGAATCATAAATCATGAATCATGATTTGAATCATGAATCATGAATTGAATCATGAATCATAAATCATAAATCATGAATTGAATCATGAATCATGAATCATGAATCATGAATTGAATGATGAATCATGAATCATGAATCATGAACTGAATCATGAATTGAATCATGAATCATGAATCGAATCATGAATCATGAATCATTAATCGAATCATGAATCATGAATTGAATCATGAATCATGAATCATGAACTGAATCATGAATTGAATCATGAATCATGAATCGAATCATGAATCATGAATCATGAATCGAATTATGAAACATGAATTGAATCATGAATCATAAATCATGAATCATGATTTGAATCATGAATCATGAATTGAATCATGAATCATAAATCATAAATCATGAATTGAATCATGAATCATGAATCATGAATCATGAATTGAATCATGAATCATGAATCATGAATCATGAACTGAATCATGAATTGAATCATTAATCATGAATCGAATCATGAATCATGAATCATTAATCGA
>NW_027448430.1:0-41762 GCF_038048845.1 Mixophyes fleayi
TGGCTGATTCCTATCCGCTGCCTCTGTGCGCTTCAGTCTTCAGTCCTTGTCAACGCTCCCGTGTTTCCTTGAGTCTGCCTCCACTATTGCTACCCGCTATTCTCCGTGATCAACAGTGCCTGTTCAACTCTGCTCTCCCGTGTCCCATCGTTACTGCACCTGCTGGTTGCTATTGGCTACCTCCGTGTTCCCGCAGAGACCCGCTGCTGCTACTCCTCAGCACTACTCATCCATCTACTGCTGATCCGCTCTCCACGCTTTCCTGTGTTCCCTGCTGGTCTACCTACCCGTGCGCTGCACCTACTAGACCACCGCTTCACCCATCCAGGGACTTCGCATCCTGCCGGCCTCCTGCCGTTCAGGTATCTCTGCACTCCTGTCTGACTGCCTCCTGAACCACGGTATGCATACTTCTCATTGACTGTGCTGTGTATTGCATACCTTGCTGGACTGTGTTGGTTCTCCTCTGGAGTGTGCTATCCGCTGAGTCTATTGCCATCATTGACTGTGTTATCTTATGCTGGACTACTTCAAGAGACTTTCTATATTGGCAGTATTGTTCAGTCATCTATACATTTATATTGTGCATATCACTGTGGTTCAAAGTCAAGGTGCCCGTGTATATCTTGTGTTGCAGTCTCTCCCCGTGCACCTCCTCACATATATATTCAGTGGTACAACTTGCTGAAGGCAGACCACTGATCCCTGTTTCCTGTATCACCTGTTCCAGTATCCTCTCACATAGCAGTGGTACAACTTGCTATCGCAGACCACTGACTACCCGGATACCTCCACTTGGATTCCACTCCTTCACTCAGACAGCGGTACAACTTGCTATCTGCAGACCGCTGACTCTCATCACCCCCTCGTTTCTGTTGGACATTCCTCCTCACTATAGCAGTGGTACAACTTGCTACCGCAGACCACTGACTACCTTCACGTGTCCTTTGTCCATACAGTTCCTCGTGTATTACTACCTCCATATTGCCAGTGCTGCTAGTCATAGACTTTCCTGAGCATCTCATCACCTGCTATTTCCTGTTCCGTGATCACCCTGCTACCAGAGTACCATATTACCACCTATACTGCTCTGGTAAGCCTATCACCTGGTGATCCCTGGGTAAAGACTCCTAGTGCCCGTGACAGTAAGATCAGGCCATGACAGACCCAGATACGGAACCTACCGCTAAGGAGATGCTGCAGCATCTGGTCAGCCGTGTGGAGCAACAGGATGCTCGCCAACAGCTGTTACTTCAATGTTACCAATCGTTAACCTCCCAAGGAACATCTGGACAGACTGTTACAGCTAATATTGAAGCTCCTGTGCTTGCCTCCGTTTCCCCAGTGCCATCCCAGGTGTCTACAGCTCCTACGCTTCACCTGCCTACTCCGTCAAAATATGACGGGGACCCCAAAACTTGTAGAGGTTTCCTTAACCAATGTTCAGTCCATTTTGAACTCCAACCTCAAAATTTTTCTACCCATCGTTCCAGAGTGGCCTATCTTATCTCATTGTTTTCTGGACAAGCCCTGGCTTGGGCCTCCCCTCTGTGGGAGAGAAACGATCCAATTCTACAAGATAGTGCCAAATTCATTTCCACGTTCCGAAGTGTGTTCGATGAACCAGGTCGTGTGACTTCCGCTGCTTCCAGCATTCTTCGTTTGCGACAAGGCTCCCATACAGTAGGACAGTATGTCATTCAATTTAGGATCCTAGCCTCTGAACTTCAGTGGAACACTGAAGCATTAGTTGCCGCCTTCTGGCAGGGGCTCTCCGATAAAATTAAAGATGCACTGACTACCCAAGAGCTTCCTTCGTCACTAGAAGATTTGATCTCTCTTTGCCATCGTGTAGATATGAGATTTCGTGAAAGAGAGTCTGAGAAAACAACGGCTGTCAAAGCACCTCTTCGTTCAAACCCTCAATTTCGTCCAGCTCCATCCTCTGTGATTCCCATGGAGATAGGACGTTCCAAATTATCTTCAGAGGAGAGGAGACGAAGAGTAAAGAATAGACTCTGTATCTATTGTGCTGATTCCACGCATATGCTCAGCTCTTGCCCTAAGAGATCGGGAAATGCCAGGCCCTAACTAGTTCTGGAGAGGTGAAGTTAGGGTCCCTGGAGTCCTCTCCATCGTTTATGAAATCTAAAGTCTGCGCTTTTGAGGTTACGATCTCCTTTGCTACCAAATCCTTTGAGTCCCAGGCATTGATTGATTCCGGAGCAGCAGGAAATTTCATTTCTAAATCACTAGTGAATCAATGGTCCCTACCAGTGATCACTTTAAAAACACCCATTACTGTGACGGCTATAGATGGATCACGTCTCATCAACGGTCTCATCACCCAGAGTACGTCTCCAGTAACCCTTCAGATTGGTGCACTACACCATGAAGAAATTTCGTTTTTAATTCTTCCAGTTACGACAAGTCCGATTGTCTTAGGCCTTCCATGGCTTCAGTGTCACTCTCCCCAGATTGACTGGCGCACTCCTCAAGTTATGTCTTGGGGGTCTGAATGTCACCAGCGTTGTCTTTCTCAAGTTATTCCTCTTAAAGTACAGCAATCTTCCATCGCATATTCCTCCCCGGGACTCCCTCCTCAGTATGCTTCATTTGCCGATGTGTTTGATAAAGCTCAGTCTGAACGTCTTCCTCCTCATCGTTCTTGGGATTGTCCGATCGACCTTCTACCTGGCAAGACTCCTCCCAGGGGCCGGGTCTATCCTCTCTCGTTACCTGAAACTCAAGCCACATCTGAGTACATACAGGAGAATCTCCAGCGCGGCTTCATTCGACCTTCCACCTCTCCCGCTGGAGCTGGGTTCTTCTTCGTCAAAAAGAAGGATGGATCATTACGCCCTTGTATAGATTTTCGTGGACTCAACGCCATTACTATCAAGAATCGGTATCCCATTCCGCTGATCACTGAGCTATTTGATCGCATCAAGGGAGCTCGGATATTTACTAAGTTGGATCTTCGTGGTGCCTACAATTTAATTAGAATCCGTTCCGGTGACGAATGGAAGACCGCGTTCAACACCAGAGATGGGCATTACGAATATTTAGTAATGCCCTTCGGGCTGTGTAATGCCCCCGCTGTTTTCCAGGGTTTCATCAATGAGATCTTTCGGGACTTATTATATGTATGTGTCGTTGTCTACCTGGACGACATATTGATCTTCTCACAGGACCTGCCTTCTCATCACCAACATGTGGCAGAGGTCCTCTCCAGACTACGGAAAAACTCATTGTTCTGTAAATTGGAAAAATGTTCATTCGAATTACCCCAGATTCCATTCTTGGGGTATATAGTTTCCGGAGTTGGCCTGAAGATGGATCCAGACAAAGTAAATGCTGTACTACATTGGCCTCAGCCAACTACTCTTCGTGCCATCCAGCGTTTTTTAGGTTTTGCCAATTACTATAGACGCTTCATTCAAGACTTTTCATCCATTGCATCTCCTATTGTGGCCCTAACTCGGAAAGGGGCTAATACTAAGCAATGGTCATCTGAGGCTCTCCAAGCCTTTCAAATTCTCAAAGAGTCCTTCTCGTCTGCTCCCATTCTTCGACAGCCTGATGTGACACTTCCCTTCTTCCTAGAAGTAGATGCCTCTAATGTGGGCTTAGGAGCCATTCTCTCCCAACGCTCGGAGCAACAAAAATTACATCCTTGTGCCTTCTATTCTCGGGGTCTTCTGCCCGCAGAGAAAAACTATACTATCGGGGACAAGGAGTTGCTGGCCATCAAAGCTGCATTGGAGGAATGGAGATACTTGTTGGAAGGAGCTCGCCATCCGGTGACGATCTTCACGGATCATAAGAACTTGTCATATTTGCAATCTGCTCAATGCTTGAACCCTCGTCAAGCAAGATGGTCTCTTTTCTTTTCCCGTTTTGAATTAATTATAACCTTCAAACCAGCCGCTAAGAACAAGAAAGCTGACGCTCTATCTCGAGCTTTGGTGACGTCCTCTGATGTAGAAGAGGTTCCCAACCATGCTATTCTAGACCCCAAATGTATTTCTCTGGCTGCTTCATCCACCAAAATGCTACCATTTGGGAAGACCCTCGTGCCTCCTACTCTGAGGAGGAAAATCCTTTCGTGGTTCCATGCCTCTCGTTTTTCCGGACACGCCGGTGAACACAAGACCTTTGAGATTCTCTCTCGAAGTTACTGGTGGCCTTCAATGAGGAGAGACGTCAAAGAGTTTATTGCTTCCTGTGATTTATGTTCTCAGTTCAAATCCTCCCGCAGAACTCCAGCAGGGTTGCTGCGACCACTACCCATTCCGTCCAAACCTTGGACCCATATTAGTATGGATTTCGTTACTGATTTGCCACCAAGTAAGAATCACAATACTATTTGGGTAGTGGTAGACAGATTTTCGAAGATGGCTCATTTCGTCCCTCAGTCCGGTTTACCTTCCTCGTCTACTCTGGCTGAACATTTCATTAAAGAAATCTTCCGCATCCATGGATGTCCGTCTGAGATTGTGTCAGATAGAGGAGTACAATTCGTTTCCAGATTCTGGCGGGCCCTTTGTAAAACCTTGGGCATACGATTAGCACTCTCATCATCGTACCATCCGCAATCTAACGGACAAACGGAACGAGTCAATCAAGATCTTGAGACTTTTATTAGGATGTTCTCTTCAGCCAACCAAGACAACTGGGTAGAATTGCTCCCTTGGGCTGAATTCGCCCATAACAACATGTACCATGAGTCATCATCCAAAACTCCATTCTTTGTGGTTTACGGTCACCATCCGTCTTTTCCGGAATTTCCTGCCCTCCCACCCACCCAAGTTCCTGCTGTGGAGACTGCTTGTCAGACCTTCAAAAATATCTGGTCTCAGGTCAAAACCTGTTTAAAGAAGACATCTAACAAATATAAGTCTTTCGCAGATAAGAAGAGGCGGGCTATTCCACCACTAAAAATTGGAGATCGGGTTTGGTTATCTACCAAAAATATTCGTTTGAAGGTTCCATCTATGAAATTCGCCCCTCGTTTTATTGGTCCATATAGGATCATTCAAGTTATCAATCCAGTATGTGTTAAACTTCTTCTTCCTAAGAATCTTCGGATTTCCAATGCCTTCCATGTGTCCTTACTCAAACCTCTTATTATCAATCGTTTCTCGACTCCTCCCTCAGCACCGCAGCCAGTTCAAGTTCATCAGGAGGAGGATTTCGAGATTACTGAGGTATTGGATGCAAAAATTTCGCGAGGAGTCCTCCGTTTCCTCGTTCATTGGAAGGGCTTTGGTCCTGAAGAGCGTTCATGGATCAAAGCTGAAGATCTTAATGCTCCTGCCCTTCTGAAGAAGTTTTATTCCAAAAATCCGGACAAGCCCGGTTCCAGGCGTTCTGTGCCCACCTTTAAAAGGGGGGGTACTGTCACTCACCGGACTGTGAGTGCTTCTTCCCGGACTATTAGGAACCGTGGACGTCCTCTATCCTGAGGGACTGCGCATGCGCAGCCCTTTCCAAACCTTCAGTGTATGTTCCTTTAACTTAATTGGCAGATCAGGCAACCTCCCTATATTAAGCACCTGTGGTCAACACCACGTTGCCTGATCTTGGAGTCTCATTCCCCATGAGTCTCTGAAGGTGTTCCTGTGTTTCCTCGTTTATTCAGCCCAGCTGATTCCTGTGGTTTCCAAACCACTTCTACCTCTGTGGTTTCCAAACCACTTCTACTACTGTGGTTCCCATACCACTTCTACCATCTACTGTATCATCGTGACTGTGAGCTGATTCCTATCCGCTGCCTCCGTGCACTACAGTCTTCAAACCACTTCTCCTACTGTGGTTCCCATACCACTTCTACCATCTACTGTATCATCGTGACTGTGAGCTGATTCCTATCCGCTGCCTCCGTGCACTACAGTCTTCTAACCACTTCTACTCTACCATTTATTATTGGGACTGTTAGCTGATGCCTATCCGCTGCCTCCGTGCACTACAGTCTTCAACCTGCAACTCGTCTGTGTTTCATCATCGTGACTGCTAGCTGATTCCTATCCGCTGCCTCCGTGCACTACAGTCTTCAACCTGCAACTCGTCTGTGTTTCATCATCGTGACTGCTAGCTGATTCCTATCCGCTGCCTCCGTGCACTACAGTCTTCAACCTGCAACCCGTCTGTGTTTCATCGTGACTGTTTGGCTGATTCCTATCCGCTGCCTCTGTGCGCTTCAGTCTTCAGTCCTTGTCAACGCTCCCGTGTTTCCTTGAGTCTGCCTCCACTATTGCTACCCGCTATTCTCCGTGATCAACAGTGCCTGTTCAACTCTGCTCTCCCGTGTCCCATCGTTACTGCACCTGCTGGTTGCTATTGGCTACCTCCGTGTTCCCGCAGAGACCCGCTGCTGCTACTCCTCAGCACTACTCATCCATCTACTGCTGATCCGCTCTCCACGCTTTCCTGTGTTCCCTGCTGGTCTACCTACCCGTGCGCTGCACCTACTAGACCACCGCTTCACCCATCCAGGGACTTCGCATCCTGCCGGCCTCCTGCCGTTCAGGTATCTCTGCACTCCTGTCTGACTGCCTCCTGAACCACGGTATGCATACTTCTCATTGACTGTGCTGTGTATTGCATACCTTGCTGGACTGTGTTGGTTCTCCTCTGGAGTGTGCTATCCGCTGAGTCTATTGCCATCATTGACTGTGTTATCTTATGCTGGACTACTTCAAGAGACTTTCTATATTGGCAGTATTGTTCAGTCATCTATACATTTATATTGTGCATATCACTGTGGTTCAAAGTCAAGGTGCCCGTGTATATCTTGTGTTGCAGTCTCTCCCCGTGCACCTCCTCACATATATATTCAGTGGTACAACTTGCTGAAGGCAGACCACTGATCCCTGTTTCCTGTATCACCTGTTCCAGTATCCTCTCACATAGCAGTGGTACAACTTGCTATCGCAGACCACTGACTACCCGGATACCTCCACTTGGATTCCACTCCTTCACTCAGACAGCGGTACAACTTGCTATCTGCAGACCGCTGACTCTCATCACCCCCTCGTTTCTGTTGGACATTCCTCCTCACTATAGCAGTGGTACAACTTGCTACCGCAGACCACTGACTACCTTCACGTGTCCTTTGTCCATACAGTTCCTCGTGTATTACTACCTCCATATTGCCAGTGCTGCTAGTCATAGACTTTCCTGAGCATCTCATCAC
Source organism: Mixophyes fleayi (assembly GCF_038048845.1). Classification (NCBI taxonomy): domain Eukaryota; kingdom Metazoa; phylum Chordata; class Amphibia; order Anura; family Limnodynastidae; genus Mixophyes; species Mixophyes fleayi. Next base: position 7,199 of record NW_027448430.1, read on the forward strand.
CTGCTATTTCCTGTTCCGTGATCACCCTGCTACCAGAGTACCATATTACCACCTATACTGCTCTGGTAAGCCTATCACCTGGTGATCCCTGGGTAAAGACTCCTAGTGCCCGTGACAGTAAGATCAGGCCATGACAGACCCAGATACGGAACCTACCGCTAAGGAGATGCTGCAGCATCTGGTCAGCCGTGTGGAGCAACAGGATGCTCGCCAACAGCTGTTACTTCAATGTTACCAATCGTTAACCTCCCAAGGAACATCTGGACAGACTGTTACAGCTAATATTGAAGCTCCTGTGCTTGCCTCCGTTTCCCCAGTGCCATCCCAGGTGTCTACAGCTCCTACGCTTCACCTGCCTACTCCGTCAAAATATGACGGGGACCCCAAAACTTGTAGAGGTTTCCTTAACCAATGTTCAGTCCATTTTGAACTCCAACCTCAAAATTTTTCTACCCATCGTTCCAGAGTGGCCTATCTTATCTCATTGTTTTCTGGACAAGCCCTGGCTTGGGCCTCCCCTCTGTGGGAGAGAAACGATCCAATTCTACAAGATAGTGCCAAATTCATTTCCACGTTCCGAAGTGTGTTCGATGAACCAGGTCGTGTGACTTCCGCTGCTTCCAGCATTCTTCGTTTGCGACAAGGCTCCCATACAGTAGGACAGTATGTCATTCAATTTAGGATCCTAGCCTCTGAACTTCAGTGGAACACTGAAGCATTAGTTGCCGCCTTCTGGCAGGGGCTCTCCGATAAAATTAAAGATGCACTGACTACCCAAGAGCTTCCTTCGTCACTAGAAGATTTGATCTCTCTTTGCCATCGTGTAGATATGAGATTTCGTGAAAGAGAGTCTGAGAAAACAACGGCTGTCAAAGCACCTCTTCGTTCAAACCCTCAATTTCGTCCAGCTCCATCCTCTGTGATTCCCATGGAGATAGGACGTTCCAAATTATCTTCAGAGGAGAGGAGACGAAGAGTAAAGAATAGACTCTGTATCTATTGTGCTGATTCCACGCATATGCTCAGCTCTTGCCCTAAGAGATCGGGAAATGCCAGGCCCTAACTAGTTCTGGAGAGGTGAAGTTAGGGTCCCTGGAGTCCTCTCCATCGTTTATGAAATCTAAAGTCTGCGCTTTTGAGGTTACGATCTCCTTTGCTACCAAATCCTTTGAGTCCCAGGCATTGATTGATTCCGGAGCAGCAGGAAATTTCATTTCTAAATCACTAGTGAATCAATGGTCCCTACCAGTGATCACTTTAAAAACACCCATTACTGTGACGGCTATAGATGGATCACGTCTCATCAACGGTCTCATCACCCAGAGTACGTCTCCAGTAACCCTTCAGATTGGTGCACTACACCATGAAGAAATTTCGTTTTTAATTCTTCCAGTTACGACAAGTCCGATTGTCTTAGGCCTTCCATGGCTTCAGTGTCACTCTCCCCAGATTGACTGGCGCACTCCTCAAGTTATGTCTTGGGGGTCTGAATGTCACCAGCGTTGTCTTTCTCAAGTTATTCCTCTTAAAGTACAGCAATCTTCCATCGCATATTCCTCCCCGGGACTCCCTCCTCAGTATGCTTCATTTGCCGATGTGTTTGATAAAGCTCAGTCTGAACGTCTTCCTCCTCATCGTTCTTGGGATTGTCCGATCGACCTTCTACCTGGCAAGACTCCTCCCAGGGGCCGGGTCTATCCTCTCTCGTTACCTGAAACTCAAGCCACATCTGAGTACATACAGGAGAATCTCCAGCGCGGCTTCATTCGACCTTCCACCTCTCCCGCTGGAGCTGGGTTCTTCTTCGTCAAAAAGAAGGATGGATCATTACGCCCTTGTATAGATTTTCGTGGACTCAACGCCATTACTATCAAGAATCGGTATCCCATTCCGCTGATCACTGAGCTATTTGATCGCATCAAGGGAGCTCGGATATTTACTAAGTTGGATCTTCGTGGTGCCTACAATTTAATTAGAATCCGTTCCGGTGACGAATGGAAGACCGCGTTCAACACCAGAGATGGGCATTACGAATATTTAGTAATGCCCTTCGGGCTGTGTAATGCCCCCGCTGTTTTCCAGGGTTTCATCAATGAGATCTTTCGGGACTTATTATATGTATGTGTCGTTGTCTACCTGGACGACATATTGATCTTCTCACAGGACCTGCCTTCTCATCACCAACATGTGGCAGAGGTCCTCTCCAGACTACGGAAAAACTCATTGTTCTGTAAATTGGAAAAATGTTCATTCGAATTACCCCAGATTCCATTCTTGGGGTATATAGTTTCCGGAGTTGGCCTGAAGATGGATCCAGACAAAGTAAATGCTGTACTACATTGGCCTCAGCCAACTACTCTTCGTGCCATCCAGCGTTTTTTAGGTTTTGCCAATTACTATAGACGCTTCATTCAAGACTTTTCATCCATTGCATCTCCTATTGTGGCCCTAACTCGGAAAGGGGCTAATACTAAGCAATGGTCATCTGAGGCTCTCCAAGCCTTTCAAATTCTCAAAGAGTCCTTCTCGTCTGCTCCCATTCTTCGACAGCCTGATGTGACACTTCCCTTCTTCCTAGAAGTAGATGCCTCTAATGTGGGCTTAGGAGCCATTCTCTCCCAACGCTCGGAGCAACAAAAATTACATCCTTGTGCCTTCTATTCTCGGGGTCTTCTGCCCGCAGAGAAAAACTATACTATCGGGGACAAGGAGTTGCTGGCCATCAAAGCTGCATTGGAGGAATGGAGATACTTGTTGGAAGGAGCTCGCCATCCGGTGACGATCTTCACGGATCATAAGAACTTGTCATATTTGCAATCTGCTCAATGCTTGAACCCTCGTCAAGCAAGATGGTCTCTTTTCTTTTCCCGTTTTGAATTAATTATAACCTTCAAACCAGCCGCTAAGAACAAGAAAGCTGACGCTCTATCTCGAGCTTTGGTGACGTCCTCTGATGTAGAAGAGGTTCCCAACCATGCTATTCTAGACCCCAAATGTATTTCTCTGGCTGCTTCATCCACCAAAATGCTACCATTTGGGAAGACCCTCGTGCCTCCTACTCTGAGGAGGAAAATCCTTTCGTGGTTCCATGCCTCTCGTTTTTCCGGACACGCCGGTGAACACAAGACCTTTGAGATTCTCTCTCGAAGTTACTGGTGGCCTTCAATGAGGAGAGACGTCAAAGAGTTTATTGCTTCCTGTGATTTATGTTCTCAGTTCAAATCCTCCCGCAGAACTCCAGCAGGGTTGCTGCGACCACTACCCATTCCGTCCAAACCTTGGACCCATATTAGTATGGATTTCGTTACTGATTTGCCACCAAGTAAGAATCACAATACTATTTGGGTAGTGGTAGACAGATTTTCGAAGATGGCTCATTTCGTCCCTCAGTCCGGTTTACCTTCCTCGTCTACTCTGGCTGAACATTTCATTAAAGAAATCTTCCGCATCCATGGATGTCCGTCTGAGATTGTGTCAGATAGAGGAGTACAATTCGTTTCCAGATTCTGGCGGGCCCTTTGTAAAACCTTGGGCATACGATTAGCACTCTCATCATCGTACCATCCGCAATCTAACGGACAAACGGAACGAGTCAATCAAGATCTTGAGACTTTTATTAGGATGTTCTCTTCAGCCAACCAAGACAACTGGGTAGAATTGCTCCCTTGGGCTGAATTCGCCCATAACAACATGTACCATGAGTCATCATCCAAAACTCCATTCTTTGTGGTTTACGGTCACCATCCGTCTTTTCCGGAATTTCCTGCCCTCCCACCCACCCAAGTTCCTGCTGTGGAGACTGCTTGTCAGACCTTCAAAAATATCTGGTCTCAGGTCAAAACCTGTTTAAAGAAGACATCTAACAAATATAAGTCTTTCGCAGATAAGAAGAGGCGGGCTATTCCACCACTAAAAATTGGAGATCGGGTTTGGTTATCTACCAAAAATATTCGTTTGAAGGTTCCATCTATGAAATTCGCCCCTCGTTTTATTGGTCCATATAGGATCATTCAAGTTATCAATCCAGTATGTGTTAAACTTCTTCTTCCTAAGAATCTTCGGATTTCCAATGCCTTCCATGTGTCCTTACTCAAACCTCTTATTATCAATCGTTTCTCGACTCCTCCCTCAGCACCGCAGCCAGTTCAAGTTCATCAGGAGGAGGATTTCGAGATTACTGAGGTATTGGATGCAAAAATTTCGCGAGGAGTCCTCCGTTTCCTCGTTCATTGGAAGGGCTTTGGTCCTGAAGAGCGTTCATGGATCAAAGCTGAAGATCTTAATGCTCCTGCCCTTCTGAAGAAGTTTTATTCCAAAAATCCGGACAAGCCCGGTTCCAGGCGTTCTGTGCCCACCTTTAAAAGGGGGGGTACTGTCACTCACCGGACTGTGAGTGCTTCTTCCCGGACTATTAGGAACCGTGGACGTCCTCTATCCTGAGGGACTGCGCATGCGCAGCCCTTTCCAAACCTTCAGTGTATGTTCCTTTAACTTAATTGGCAGATCAGGCAACCTCCCTATATTAAGCACCTGTGGTCAACACCACGTTGCCTGATCTTGGAGTCTCATTCCCCATGAGTCTCTGAAGGTGTTCCTGTGTTTCCTCGTTTATTCAGCCCAGCTGATTCCTGTGGTTTCCAAACCACTTCTACCTCTGTGGTTTCCAAACCACTTCTACTACTGTGGTTCCCATACCACTTCTACCATCTACTGTATCATCGTGACTGTGAGCTGATTCCTATCCGCTGCCTCCGTGCACTACAGTCTTCAAACCACTTCTCCTACTGTGGTTCCCATACCACTTCTACCATCTACTGTATCATCGTGACTGTGAGCTGATTCCTATCCGCTGCCTCCGTGCACTACAGTCTTCTAACCACTTCTACTCTACCATTTATTATTGGGACTGTTAGCTGATGCCTATCCGCTGCCTCCGTGCACTACAGTCTTCAACCTGCAACTCGTCTGTGTTTCATCATCGTGACTGCTAGCTGATTCCTATCCGCTGCCTCCGTGCACTACAGTCTTCAACCTGCAACTCGTCTGTGTTTCATCATCGTGACTGCTAGCTGATTCCTATCCGCTGCCTCCGTGCACTACAGTCTTCAACCTGCAACCCGTCTGTGTTTCATCGTGACTGTTTGGCTGATTCCTATCCGCTGCCTCTGTGCGCTTCAGTCTTCAGTCCTTGTCAACGCTCCCGTGTTTCCTTGAGTCTGCCTCCACTATTGCTACCCGCTATTCTCCGTGATCAACAGTGCCTGTTCAACTCTGCTCTCCCGTGTCCCATCGTTACTGCACCTGCTGGTTGCTATTGGCTACCTCCGTGTTCCCGCAGAGACCCGCTGCTGCTACTCCTCAGCACTACTCATCCATCTACTGCTGATCCGCTCTCCACGCTTTCCTGTGTTCCCTGCTGGTCTACCTACCCGTGCGCTGCACCTACTAGACCACCGCTTCACCCATCCAGGGACTTCGCATCCTGCCGGCCTCCTGCCGTTCAGGTATCTCTGCACTCCTGTCTGACTGCCTCCTGAACCACGGTATGCATACTTCTCATTGACTGTGCTGTGTATTGCATACCTTGCTGGACTGTGTTGGTTCTCCTCTGGAGTGTGCTATCCGCTGAGTCTATTGCCATCATTGACTGTGTTATCTTATGCTGGACTACTTCAAGAGACTTTCTATATTGGCAGTATTGTTCAGTCATCTATACATTTATATTGTGCATATCACTGTGGTTCAAAGTCAAGGTGCCCGTGTATATCTTGTGTTGCAGTCTCTCCCCGTGCACCTCCTCACATATATATTCAGTGGTACAACTTGCTGAAGGCAGACCACTGATCCCTGTTTCCTGTATCACCTGTTCCAGTATCCTCTCACATAGCAGTGGTACAACTTGCTATCGCAGACCACTGACTACCCGGATACCTCCACTTGGATTCCACTCCTTCACTCAGACAGCGGTACAACTTGCTATCTGCAGACCGCTGACTCTCATCACCCCCTCGTTTCTGTTGGACATTCCTCCTCACTATAGCAGTGGTACAACTTGCTACCGCAGACCACTGACTACCTTCACGTGTCCTTTGTCCATACAGTTCCTCGTGTATTACTACCTCCATATTGCCAGTGCTGCTAGTCATAGACTTTCCTGAGCATCTCATCACCTGCTATTTCCTGTTCCGTGATCACCCTGCTACCAGAGTACCATATTACCACCTATACTGCTCTGGTAAGCCTATCACCTGGTGATCCCTGGGTAAAGACTCCTAGTGCCCGTGACAGTAAGATCAGGCCATGACAGACCCAGATACGGAACCTACCGCTAAGGAGATGCTGCAGCATCTGGTCAGCCGTGTGGAGCAACAGGATGCTCGCCAACAGCTGTTACTTCAATGTTACCAATCGTTAACCTCCCAAGGAACATCTGGACAGACTGTTACAGCTAATATTGAAGCTCCTGTGCTTGCCTCCGTTTCCCCAGTGCCATCCCAGGTGTCTACAGCTCCTACGCTTCACCTGCCTACTCCGTCAAAATATGACGGGGACCCCAAAACTTGTAGAGGTTTCCTTAACCAATGTTCAGTCCATTTTGAACTCCAACCTCAAAATCTTTCTACCCATCGTTCCAGAGTGGCCTATCTTATCTCATTGTTTTCTGGACAAGCCCTGGCTTGGGCCTCCCCTCTGTGGGAGAGAAACGATCCAATTCTACAAGATAGTGCCAAATTCATTTCCACGTTCCGAAGTGTGTTCGATGAACCAGGTCGTGTGACTTCCGCTGCTTCCAGCATTCTTCGTTTGCGACAAGGCTCCCATACAGTAGGACAGTATGTCATTCAATTTAGGATCCTAGCCTCTGAACTTCAGTGGAACACTGAAGCATTAGTTGCCGCCTTCTGGCAGGGGCTCTCCGATAAAATTAAAGATGCACTGACTACCCAAGAGCTTCCTTCGTCACTAGAAGATTTGATCTCTCTTTGCCATCGTGTAGATATGAGATTTCGTGAAAGAGAGTCTGAGAAAACAACGGCTGTCAAAGCACCTCTTCGTTCAAACCCTCAATTTCGTCCAGCTCCATCCTCTGTGATTCCCATGGAGATAGGACGTTCCAAATTATCTTCAGAGGAGAGGAGACGAAGAGTAAAGAATAGACTCTGTATCTATTGTGCTGATTCCACGCATATGCTCAGCTCTTGCCCTAAGAGATCGGGAAATGCCAGGCCCTAACTAGTTCTGGAGAGGTGAAGTTAGGGTCCCTGGAGTCCTCTCCATCGTTTATGAAATCTAAAGTCTGCGCTTTTGAGGTTACGATCTCCTTTGCTACCAAATCCTTTGAGTCCCAGGCATTGATTGATTCCGGAGCAGCAGGAAATTTCATTTCTAAATCACTAGTGAATCAATGGTCCCTACCAGTGATCACTTTAAAAACACCCATTACTGTGACGGCTATAGATGGATCACGTCTCATCAACGGTCTCATCACCCAGAGTACGTCTCCAGTAACCCTTCAGATTGGTGCACTACACCATGAAGAAATTTCGTTTTTAATTCTTCCAGTTACGACAAGTCCGATTGTCTTAGGCCTTCCATGGCTTCAGTGTCACTCTCCCCAGATTGACTGGCGCACTCCTCAAGTTATGTCTTGGGGGTCTGAATGTCACCAGCGTTGTCTTTCTCAAGTTATTCCTCTTAAAGTACAGCAATCTTCCATCGCATATTCCTCCCCGGGACTCCCTCCTCAGTATGCTTCATTTGCCGATGTGTTTGATAAAGCTCAGTCTGAACGTCTTCCTCCTCATCGTTCTTGGGATTGTCCGATCGACCTTCTACCTGGCAAGACTCCTCCCAGGGGCCGGGTCTATCCTCTCTCGTTACCTGAAACTCAAGCCACATCTGAGTACATACAGGAGAATCTCCAGCGCGGCTTCATTCGACCTTCCACCTCTCCCGCTGGAGCTGGGTTCTTCTTCGTCAAAAAGAAGGATGGATCATTACGCCCTTGTATAGATTTTCGTGGACTCAACGCCATTACTATCAAGAATCGGTATCCCATTCCGCTGATCACTGAGCTATTTGATCGCATCAAGGGAGCTCGGATATTTACTAAGTTGGATCTTCGTGGTGCCTACAATTTAATTAGAATCCGTTCCGGTGACGAATGGAAGACCGCGTTCAACACCAGAGATGGGCATTACGAATATTTAGTAATGCCCTTCGGGCTGTGTAATGCCCCCGCTGTTTTCCAGGGTTTCATCAATGAGATCTTTCGGGACTTATTATATGTATGTGTCGTTGTCTACCTGGACGACATATTGATCTTCTCACAGGACCTGCCTTCTCATCACCAACATGTGGCAGAGGTCCTCTCCAGACTACGGAAAAACTCATTGTTCTGTAAATTGGAAAAATGTTCATTCGAATTACCCCAGATTCCATTCTTGGGGTATATAGTTTCCGGAGTTGGCCTGAAGATGGATCCAGACAAAGTAAATGCTGTACTACATTGGCCTCAGCCAACTACTCTTCGTGCCATCCAGCGTTTTTTAGGTTTTGCCAATTACTATAGACGCTTCATTCAAGACTTTTCATCCATTGCATCTCCTATTGTGGCCCTAACTCGGAAAGGGGCTAATACTAAGCAATGGTCATCTGAGGCTCTCCAAGCCTTTCAAATTCTCAAAGAGTCCTTCTCGTCTGCTCCCATTCTTCGACAGCCTGATGTGACACTTCCCTTCTTCCTAGAAGTAGATGCCTCTAATGTGGGCTTAGGAGCCATTCTCTCCCAACGCTCGGAGCAACAAAAATTACATCCTTGTGCCTTCTATTCTCGGGGTCTTCTGCCCGCAGAGAAAAACTATACTATCGGGGACAAGGAGTTGCTGGCCATCAAAGCTGCATTGGAGGAATGGAGATACTTGTTGGAAGGAGCTCGCCATCCGGTGACGATCTTCACGGATCATAAGAACTTGTCATATTTGCAATCTGCTCAATGCTTGAACCCTCGTCAAGCAAGATGGTCTCTTTTCTTTTCCCGTTTTGAATTAATTATAACCTTCAAACCAGCCGCTAAGAACAAGAAAGCTGACGCTCTATCTCGAGCTTTGGTGACGTCCTCTGATGTAGAAGAGGTTCCCAACCATGCTATTCTAGACCCCAAATGTATTTCTCTGGCTGCTTCATCCACCAAAATGCTACCATTTGGGAAGACCCTCGTGCCTCCTACTCTGAGGAGGAAAATCCTTTCGTGGTTCCATGCCTCTCGTTTTTCCGGACACGCCGGTGAACACAAGACCTTTGAGATTCTCTCTCGAAGTTACTGGTGGCCTTCAATGAGGAGAGACGTCAAAGAGTTTATTGCTTCCTGTGATTTATGTTCTCAGTTCAAATCCTCCCGCAGAACTCCAGCAGGGTTGCTGCGACCACTACCCATTCCGTCCAAACCTTGGACCCATATTAGTATGGATTTCGTTACTGATTTGCCACCAAGTAAGAATCACAATACTATTTGGGTAGTGGTAGACAGATTTTCGAAGATGGCTCATTTCGTCCCTCAGTCCGGTTTACCTTCCTCGTCTACTCTGGCTGAACATTTCATTAAAGAAATCTTCCGCATCCATGGATGTCCGTCTGAGATTGTGTCAGATAGAGGAGTACAATTCGTTTCCAGATTCTGGCGGGCCCTTTGTAAAACCTTGGGCATACGATTAGCACTCTCATCATCGTACCATCCGCAATCTAACGGACAAACGGAACGAGTCAATCAAGATCTTGAGACTTTTATTAGGATGTTCTCTTCAGCCAACCAAGACAACTGGGTAGAATTGCTCCCTTGGGCTGAATTCGCCCATAACAACATGTACCATGAGTCATCATCCAAAACTCCATTCTTTGTGGTTTACGGTCACCATCCGTCTTTTCCGGAATTTCCTGCCCTCCCACCCACCCAAGTTCCTGCTGTGGAGACTGCTTGTCAGACCTTCAAAAATATCTGGTCTCAGGTCAAAACCTGTTTAAAGAAGACATCTAACAAATATAAGTCTTTCGCAGATAAGAAGAGGCGGGCTATTCCACCACTAAAAATTGGAGATCGGGTTTGGTTATCTACCAAAAATATTCGTTTGAAGGTTCCATCTATGAAATTCGCCCCTCGTTTTATTGGTCCATATAGGATCATTCAAGTTATCAATCCAGTATGTGTTAAACTTCTTCTTCCTAAGAATCTTCGGATTTCCAATGCCTTCCATGTGTCCTTACTCAAACCTCTTATTATCAATCGTTTCTCGACTCCTCCCTCAGCACCGCAGCCAGTTCAAGTTCATCAGGAGGAGGATTTCGAGATTACTGAGGTATTGGATGCAAAAATTTCGCGAGGAGTCCTCCGTTTCCTCGTTCATTGGAAGGGCTTTGGTCCTGAAGAGCGTTCATGGATCAAAGCTGAAGATCTTAATGCTCCTGCCCTTCTGAAGAAGTTTTATTCCAAAAATCCGGACAAGCCCGGTTCCAGGCGTTCTGTGCCCACCTTTAAAAGGGGGGGTACTGTCACTCACCGGACTGTGAGTGCTTCTTCCCGGACTATTAGGAACCGTGGACGTCCTCTATCCTGAGGGACTGCGCATGCGCAGCCCTTTCCAAACCTTCAGTGTATGTTCCTTTAACTTAATTTACAGATCAGGCAACCTCCCTATATTAAGCACCTGTGGTCAACACCACGTTGCCTGATCTTGGAGTCTCATTCCCCATGAGTCTCTGAAGGTGTTCCTGTGTTTCCTCGTTTATTCAGCCCAGCTGATTCCTGTGGTTTCCAAACCACTTCTACCTCTGTGGTTTCCAAACCACTTCTACTACTGTGGTTCCCATACCACTTCTACCATCTACTGTATCATCGTGACTGTGAGCTGATTCCTATCCGCTGCCTCCGTGCACTACAGTCTTCAAACCACTTCTCCTACTGTGGTTCCCATACCACTTCTACCATCTACTGTATCATCGTGACTGTGAGCTGATTCCTATCCGCTGCCTCCGTGCACTACAGTCTTCTAACCACTTCTACTCTACCATTTATTATTGGGACTGTTAGCTGATGCCTATCCGCTGCCTCCGTGCACTACAGTCTTCAACCTGCAACTCGTCTGTGTTTCATCATCGTGACTGCTAGCTGATTCCTATCCGCTGCCTCCGTGCACTACAGTCTTCAACCTGCAACTCGTCTGTGTTTCATCATCGTGACTGCTAGCTGATTCCTATCCGCTGCCTCCGTGCACTACAGTCTTCAACCTGCAACCCGTCTGTGTTTCATCGTGACTGTTTGGCTGATTCCTATCCGCTGCCTCTGTGCGCTTCAGTCTTCAGTCCTTGTCAACGCTCCCGTGTTTCCTTGAGTCTGCCTCCACTATTGCTACCCGCTATTCTCCGTGATCAACAGTGCCTGTTCAACTCTGCTCTCCCGTGTCCCATCGTTACTGCACCTGCTGGTTGCTATTGGCTACCTCCGTGTTCCCGCAGAGACCCGCTGCTGCTACTCCTCAGCACTACTCATCCATCTACTGCTGATCCGCTCTCCACGCTTTCCTGTGTTCCCTGCTGGTCTACCTACCCGTGCGCTGCACCTACTAGACCACCGCTTCACCCATCCAGGGACTTCGCATCCTGCCGGCCTCCTGCCGTTCAGGTATCTCTGCACTCCTGTCTGACTGCCTCCTGAACCACGGTATGCATACTTCTCATTGACTGTGCTGTGTATTGCATACCTTGCTGGACTGTGTTGGTTCTCCTCTGGAGTGTGCTATCCGCTGAGTCTATTGCCATCATTGACTGTGTTATCTTATGCTGGACTACTTCAAGAGACTTTCTATATTGGCAGTATTGTTCAGTCATCTATACATTTATATTGTGCATATCACTGTGGTTCAAAGTCAAGGTGCCCGTGTATATCTTGTGTTGCAGTCTCTCCCCGTGCACCTCCTCACATATATATTCAGTGGTACAACTTGCTGAAGGCAGACCACTGATCCCTGTTTCCTGTATCACCTGTTCCAGTATCCTCTCACATAGCAGTGGTACAACTTGCTATCGCAGACCACTGACTACCCGGATACCTCCACTTGGATTCCACTCCTTCACTCAGACAGCGGTACAACTTGCTATCTGCAGACCGCTGACTCTCATCACCCCCTCGTTTCTGTTGGACATTCCTCCTCACTATAGCAGTGGTACAACTTGCTACCGCAGACCACTGACTACCTTCACGTGTCCTTTGTCCATACAGTTCCTCGTGTATTACTACCTCCATATTGCCAGTGCTGCTAGTCATAGACTTTCCTGAGCATCTCATCACCTGCTATTTCCTGTTCCGTGATCACCCTGCTACCAGAGTACCATATTACCACCTATACTGCTCTGGTAAGCCTATCACCTGGTGATCCCTGGGTAAAGACTCCTAGTGCCCGTGACAGTAAGATCAGGCCATGACAGACCCAGATACGGAACCTACCGCTAAGGAGATGCTGCAGCATCTGGTCAGCCGTGTGGAGCAACAGGATGCTCGCCAACAGCTGTGACTTCAATGTTACCAATCGTTAACCTCCCAAGGAACATCTGGACAGACTGTTACAGCTAATATTGAAGCTCCTGTGCTTGCCTCCGTTTCCCCAGTGCCATCCCAGGTGTCTACAGCTCCTACGCTTCACCTGCCTACTCCGTCAAAATATGACGGGGACCCCAAAACTTGTAGAGGTTTCCTTAACCAATGTTCAGTCCATTTTGAACTCCAACCTCAAAATTTTTCTACCCATCGTTCCAGAGTGGCCTATCTTATCTCATTGTTTTCTGGACAAGCCCTGGCTTGGGCCTCCCCTCTGTGGGAGAGAAACGATCCAATTCTACAAGATAGTGCCAAAATCATTTCCACGTTCCGAAGTGTGTTCGATGAACCAGGTCGTGTGACTTCCGCTGCTTCCAGCATTCTTCGTTTGCGACAAGGCTCCCATACAGTAGGACAGTATGTCATTCAATTTAGGATCCTAGCCTCTGAACTTCAGTGGAACACTGAAGCATTAGTTGCCGCCTTCTGGCAGGGGCTCTCCGATAAAATTAAAGATGCACTGACTACCCAAGAGCTTCCTTCGTCACTAGAAGATTTGATCTCTCTTTGCCATCGTGTAGATATGAGATTTCGTGAAAGAGAGTCTGAGAAAACAACGGCTGTCAAAGCACCTCTTCGTTCAAACCCTCAATTTCGTCCAGCTCCATCCTCTGTGATTCCCATGGAGATAGGACGTTCCAAATTATCTTCAGAGGAGAGGAGACGAAGAGTAAAGAATAGACTCTGTATCTATTGTGCTGATTCCACGCATATGCTCAGCTCTTGCCCTAAGAGATCGGGAAATGCCAGGCCCTAACTAGTTCTGGAGAGGTGAAGTTAGGGTCCCTGGAGTCCTCTCCATCGTTTATGAAATCTAAAGTCTGCGCTTTTGAGGTTACGATCTCCTTTGCTACCAAATCCTTTGAGTCCCAGGCATTGATTGATTCCGGAGCAGCAGGAAATTTCATTTCTAAATCACTAGTGAATCAATGGTCCCTACCAGTGATCACTTTAAAAACACCCATTACTGTGACGGCTATAGATGGATCACGTCTCATCAACGGTCTCATCACCCAGAGTACGTCTCCAGTAACCCTTCAGATTGGTGCACTACACCATGAAGAAATTTCGTTTTTAATTCTTCCAGTTACGACAAGTCCGATTGTCTTAGGCCTTCCATGGCTTCAGTGTCACTCTCCCCAGATTGACTGGCGCACTCCTCAAGTTATGTCTTGGGGGTCTGAATGTCACCAGCGTTGTCTTTCTCAAGTTATTCCTCTTAAAGTACAGCAATCTTCCATCGCATATTCCTCCCCGGGACTCCCTCCTCAGTATGCTTCATTTGCCGATGTGTTTGATAAAGCTCAGTCTGAACGTCTTCCTCCTCATCGTTCTTGGGATTGTCCGATCGACCTTCTACCTGGCAAGACTCCTCCCAGGGGCCGGGTCTATCCTCTCTCGTTACCTGAAACTCAAGCCACATCTGAGTACATACAGGAGAATCTCCAGCGCGGCTTCATTCGACCTTCCACCTCTCCCGCTGGAGCTGGGTTCTTCTTCGTCAAAAAGAAGGATGGATCATTACGCCCTTGTATAGATTTTCGTGGACTCAACGCCATTACTATCAAGAATCGGTATCCCATTCCGCTGATCACTGAGCTATTTGATCGCATCAAGGGAGCTCGGATATTTACTAAGTTGGATCTTCGTGGTGCCTACAATTTAATTAGAATCCGTTCCGGTGACGAATGGAAGACCGCGTTCAACACCAGAGATGGGCATTACGAATATTTAGTAATGCCCTTCGGGCTGTGTAATGCCCCCGCTGTTTTCCAGGGTTTCATCAATGAGATCTTTCGGGACTTATTATATGTATGTGTCGTTGTCTACCTGGACGACATATTGATCTTCTCACAGGACCTGCCTTCTCATCACCAACATGTGGCAGAGGTCCTCTCCAGACTACGGAAAAACTCATTGTTCTGTAAATTGGAAAAATGTTCATTCGAATTACCCCAGATTCCATTCTTGGGGTATATAGTTTCCGGAGTTGGCCTGAAGATGGATCCAGACAAAGTAAATGCTGTACTACATTGGCCTCAGCCAACTACTCTTCGTGCCATCCAGCGTTTTTTAGGTTTTGCCAATTACTATAGACGCTTCATTCAAGACTTTTCATCCATTGCATCTCCTATTGTGGCCCTAACTCGGAAAGGGGCTAATACTAAGCAATGGTCATCTGAGGCTCTCCAAGCCTTTCAAATTCTCAAAGAGTCCTTCTCGTCTGCTCCCATTCTTCGACAGCCTGATGTGACACTTCCCTTCTTCCTAGAAGTAGATGCCTCTAATGTGGGCTTAGGAGCCATTCTCTCCCAACGCTCGGAGCAACAAAAATTACATCCTTGTGCCTTCTATTCTCGGGGTCTTCTGCCCGCAGAGAAAAACTATACTATCGGGGACAAGGAGTTGCTGGCCATCAAAGCTGCATTGGAGGAATGGAGATACTTGTTGGAAGGAGCTCGCCATCCGGTGACGATCTTCACGGATCATAAGAACTTGTCATATTTGCAATCTGCTCAATGCTTGAACCCTCGTCAAGCAAGATGGTCTCTTTTCTTTTCCCGTTTTGAATTAATTATAACCTTCAAACCAGCCGCTAAGAACAAGAAAGCTGACGCTCTATCTCGAGCTTTGGTGACGTCCTCTGATGTAGAAGAGGTTCCCAACCATGCTATTCTAGACCCCAAATGTATTTCTCTGGCTGCTTCATCCACCAAAATGCTACCATTTGGGAAGACCCTCGTGCCTCCTACTCTGAGGAGGAAAATCCTTTCGTGGTTCCATGCCTCTCGTTTTTCCGGACACGCCGGTGAACACAAGACCTTTGAGATTCTCTCTCGAAGTTACTGGTGGCCTTCAATGAGGAGAGACGTCAAAGAGTTTATTGCTTCCTGTGATTTATGTTCTCAGTTCAAATCCTCCCGCAGAACTCCAGCAGGGTTGCTGCGACCACTACCCATTCCGTCCAAACCTTGGACCCATATTAGTATGGATTTCGTTACTGATTTGCCACCAAGTAAGAATCACAATACTATTTGGGTAGTGGTAGACAGATTTTCGAAGATGGCTCATTTCGTCCCTCAGTCCGGTTTACCTTCCTCGTCTACTCTGGCTGAACATTTCATTAAAGAAATCTTCCGCATCCATGGATGTCCGTCTGAGATTGTGTCAGATAGAGGAGTACAATTCGTTTCCAGATTCTGGCGGGCCCTTTGTAAAACCTTGGGCATACGATTAGCACTCTCATCATCGTACCATCCGCAATCTAACGGACAAACGGAACGAGTCAATCAAGATCTTGAGACTTTTATTAGGATGTTCTCTTCAGCCAACCAAGACAACTGGGTAGAATTGCTCCCTTGGGCTGAATTCGCCCATAACAACATGTACCATGAGTCATCATCCAAAACTCCATTCTTTGTGGTTTACGGTCACCATCCGTCTTTTCCGGAATTTCCTGCCCTCCCACCCACCCAAGTTCCTGCTGTGGAGACTGCTTGTCAGACCTTCAAAAATATCTGGTCTCAGGTCAAAACCTGTTTAAAGAAGACATCTAACAAATATAAGTCTTTCGCAGATAAGAAGAGGCGGGCTATTCCACCACTAAAAATTGGAGATCGGGTTTGGTTATCTACCAAAAATATTCGTTTGAAGGTTCCATCTATGAAATTCGCCCCTCGTTTTATTGGTCCATATAGGATCATTCAAGTTATCAATCCAGTATGTGTTAAACTTCTTCTTCCTAAGAATCTTCGGATTTCCAATGCCTTCCATGTGTCCTTACTCAAACCTCTTATTATCAATCGTTTCTCGACTCCTCCCTCAGCACCGCAGCCAGTTCAAGTTCATCAGGAGGAGGATTTCGAGATTACTGAGGTATTGGATGCAAAAATTTCGCGAGGAGTCCTCCGTTTCCTCGTTCATTGGAAGGGCTTTGGTCCTGAAGAGCGTTCATGGATCAAAGCTGAAGATCTTAATGCTCCTGCCCTTCTGAAGAAGTTTTATTCCAAAAATCCGGACAAGCCCGGTTCCAGGCGTTCTGTGCCCACCTTTAAAAGGGGGGGGTACTGTCACTCACCGGACTGTGAGTGCTTCTTCCCGGACTATTAGGAACCGTGGACGTCCTCTATCCTGAGGGACTGCGCATGCGCAGCCCTTTCCAAACCTTCAGTGTATGTTCCTTTAACTTAATTGGCAGATCAGGCAACCTCCCTATATTAAGCACCTGTGGTCAACACCACGTTGCCTGATCTTGGAGTCTCATTCCCCATGAGTCTCTGAAGGTGTTCCTGTGTTTCCTCGTTTATTCAGCCCAGCTGATTCCTGTGGTTTCCAAACCACTTCTACCTCTGTGGTTTCCAAACCACTTCTACTACTGTGGTTCCCATACCACTTCTACCATCTACTGTATCATCGTGACTGTGAGCTGATTCCTATCCGCTGCCTCCGTGCACTACAGTCTTCAAACCACTTCTCCTACTGTGGTTCCCATACCACTTCTACCATCTACTGTATCATCGTGACTGTGAGCTGATTCCTATCCGCTGCCTCCGTGCACTACAGTCTTCTAACCACTTCTACTCTACCATTTATTATTGGGACTGTTAGCTGATGCCTATCCGCTGCCTCCGTGCACTACAGTCTTCAACCTGCAACTCGTCTGTGTTTCATCATCGTGACTGCTAGCTGATTCCTATCCGCTGCCTCCGTGCACTACAGTCTTCAACCTGCAACTCGTCTGTGTTTCATCATCGTGACTGCTAGCTGATTCCTATCCGCTGCCTCCGTGCACTACAGTCTTCAACCTGCAACCCGTCTGTGTTTCATCGTGACTGTTTGGCTGATTCCTATCCGCTGCCTCTGTGCGCTTCAGTCTTCAGTCCTTGTCAACGCTCCCGTGTTTCCTTGAGTCTGTGTCACGGGCACTAGGAGTCTTTACCCAGGGATCACCAGGTGATAGGCTTACCAGAGCAGTATAGGTGGTAATATGGTACTCTGGTAGCAGGGTGATCACGGAACAGGAAATAGCAGATGATGAGATGCTCAGGAAAGTCTATGACTAGCAGCACTGGCAATATGGAGGTAGTAATACACGAGGAACTGTATGGACAAAGGACACGTGAAGGTAGTCAGTGGTCTGCGGTAGCAAGTTGTACCACTGCTATAGTGAGGAGGAATGTCCAACAGAAACGAGGAGGTGATGAGAGTCAGCGGTCTGCGGATAGCAAGTTGTACCGCTGTCTGAGTGAAGGAATGGAATCCAAGTGGAGGTATCCGGGGAGTCAGTGGTCTGCGTTAGCAAGTTGTACCACTGCTATGTGAGAGGATACTGGAACAGGTGAAACTGTAAACAGGAGTCAGTGGTCTGCCACTAGCAAGTTGTACTACTGAATATATATGTGAGGAGGTGCACGGGGAGAGACTGCAACACAATATATACACGGGCACCTTGACTTTGATCCACAGTAATATGCACAATATAAATGTATAAATGACTGAACAACACTGCCAATATAGAAAGTCTCTTGAAGTAATCCGGCATGAGATAACACAGTCAATGATGGCAGTAGAGTCAGCAGATAGTACACTCCAGAGGAGAACCAACACAGTCAATGATGGCAATAGACTCAGCGGATAGTACACTCCAGAGGAGAACCAACACAGTCCAGCAAGGTATGCAATACACAGCACAGTCAATGGGAAGTATGCATACCGTGGTTCAGGAGAAGGCAGTCAGACAGGAGTGCAGAGATACCTGAAGGGCAGGAGGCCAGCAGGATACAAGTCCCTGGATGGGTGAAGCAGGGGTCTAGCAGGTGCAGCGCACAGGTAGGTAGACCAGCAGGGAACACAGGAAGGCGTGGAGAGCGGATCAGCAGTAGATGGATGAGTAGCGCTGAGAAGTAACAGCAGCGGGTCTCTGCGGGAACACGGAGGTAACCAATAGCAACCAGCAGGTGCAGTAACGATGGGACACCGGAGCAGAGTTGAACTGGAACAGATGATCACGGAGAGTAGCGGGTAGCAATAGTGGCAGCAGACTCAAGGAAACACGGTAGAGTAGACAAGGACTGAAGACTGAAGCGCACAGAGGCAGCGGATAGGAATCAGCTAAACAGTCACGATGAAACACAGACGGGTTGCAGGTTGAAGACTGTAGTGCACGGAGGCAGCGGATAGGAATCAGCTAGCAGTCACGATGATGAAACACAGACGAGTTGCAGGTTGAAGCCTGTAGTGCACGGAGGCAGCGGATAGGAATCAGCTGGCAGTCACAATCATGAACAGGTGAGTGGATGTGGTTGAAGCCTGTAATGCACGGAGGCAGCGGATAGGCATCAGCTAACAGTCCCAATGATACATGGTAGAGTTGAAGTGATTAGAAGACTGTAGTGCACGGAGGCAGCGGATAGGAATCAGCTCACAGTCACGATGATATAGTAGATGGTAGAAGTGGTATGGGAACCACAGTAGCAGAAGTGGTTTGGAAACCACAGAGGTAGAAGTGGTTTGGAAACCACAGGAATCAGCAGGGCTGAATGAACAAGGAAACACAGGAACACCTTCAGAGACTCATGGGGAATGAGACTCCAAGATCAGGCAACGTGGTGTTGACCACAGGTGCTTAATATAGGGAGGTTGCCTGATCTGCCAATTAAGTTAAAGGAACATACACTGAAGGTTTGGAAAGGGCTGCGCATGCGCAGTCCCTCAGGATAGAGGACGTCCACGGTTCCTAATAGTCCGGGAAGAAGCACTCACAGTCCGGTGAGTGACAGTACCCCCCCTTTTAAAGGTGGGCACAGAACGCCTGGAACCGGGCTTGTCCGGATTTTTGGAATAAAACTTCTTCAGAAGGGCAGGAGCATTAAGATCTTCAGCTTTGATCCATGAACGCTCTTCAGGACCAAAGCCCTTCCAATGAACGAGGAAACGGAGGACTCCTCGCGAAATTTTTGCATCCAATACCTCAGTAATCTCGAAATCCTCCTCCTGATGAACTTGAACTGGCTGCGGTGCTGAGGGAGGAGTCGAGAAACGATTGATAATAAGAGGTTTGAGTAAGGACACATGGAAGGCATTGGAAATCCGAAGATTCTTAGGAAGAAGAAGTTTAACACATACTGGATTGATAACTTGAATGATCCTATATGGACCAATAAAACGAGGGGCGAATTTCATAGATGGAACCTTCAAACGAATATTTTTGGTAGATAACCAGACACGATCTCCAATTTTTAGTGGTGGAATAGCCCGCCTCTTCTTATCTGCGAAAGACTTATATTTGTTAGATGTCTTCTTTAAACAGGTTTTGACCTGAGACCAGATATTTTTGAAGGTCTGACAAGCAGTCTCCACAGCAGGAACTTGGGTGGGCGGGAGGGCAGGAAATTCCGGAAAAGACGGATGGTGACCGTAGACCACAAAGAATGGAGTTTTGGATGATGACTCATGGTACATGTTGTTATGGGCGAATTCAGCCCAAGGGAGCAATTCTACCCAGTTGTCTTGGTTGGCTGAAGAGAACATCCTAATAAAAGTCTCAAGATCTTGATTGACTCGTTCCGTTTGTCCGTTAGATTGCGGATGGTAAGACGATGAGAGTGCTAATCGTATGCCCAAGGTTTTACAAAGGGCCCGCCAGAATCTGGAAACGAATTGTACTCCTCTATCTGACACAATCTCAGACGGACATCCATGGATGCGGAAGATTTCTTTAATGAAATGTTCAGCCAGAGTAGACGAGGAAGGTAAACCGGACAGAGGGACGAAATGAGCCATCTTCGAAAATCTGTCTACCACTACCCAAATAGTATTGTGATTCTTACTTGGTGGCAAATCAGTAACGAAATCCATACTAATATGGGTCCAAGGCTTGGACGGAATGGGTAGTGGTCGCAGCAACCCTGCTGGAGTTCTGCGGGAGGATTTGAACTGAGAACATAAATCACAGGAAGCAATAAACTCTTTGACGTCTCTCCTCATTGAAGGCCACCAGTAACTACGAGAGAGAATCTCAAAGGTCTTATGTTCACCGGCGTGTCCAGAAAAACGAGAGGCATGGAACCACGAAAGGATTTTCCTCCTCAGAGTAGGAGGCACGAGGGTCTTCCCAAATGGTAGCATTTTGGTGGATGACGCAGCCAGAGAAATACATTTGGGGTCTAGAATAGCATGGTTGGGAACCTCTTCTACATCAGAGGACGTCACAAAAGCTCGAGATAGAGCGTCAGCTTTCTTGTTCTTAGCAGCTGGTTTGAAGGTTATAATTAATTCAAAACGGGAAAAGAAAAGAGACCATCTTGCTTGACGAGGGTTCAAGCATTGAGCAGATTGCAAATATGACAAGTTCTTATGATCCGTGAAGATCGTCACAGGATGGCGAGCTCCTTCCAACAAGTATCTCCATTCCTCTAATGCAGCTTTGATGGCCAGCAACTCCTTGTCCCCGATAGTATAGTTTTTCTCTGCGGGCAGAAGACCCCGAGAGTAGAAGGCACAAGGATGTAATTTTTGTTGCTCCGAGCGTTGGGAGAGAATAGCTCCTAAGCCCACATTAGAGGCATCTACTTCTAGGAAGAAGGGGAGTGTCACATCAGGTTGTCGCAGAATGGGAGCAGACGAGAAGGACTCTTTGAGGATTTGAAAGGCTTGGAGAGCCTCAGATGACCATTGCTTAGTATTAGCCCCTTTCCGAGTTAAGGCCACAATGGGAGATGCAATGGATGAGAAGTCTTGAATGAAGCGTCTATAGTAATTGGCAAAACCTAAAAAACGCTGGATGGCACGAAGAGTAGTTGGCTGAGGCCAATGTAGTACAGCATTTACTTTGTCTGGATCCATCTTCAGGCCAACTCCGGAAACTATATACCCCAAGAATGGAATCTGGGGTAACTCGAATGAACATTTTTCCAATTTACAGAACAATGAGTTTTTCCGTAGTCTGGAGAGGACCTCTGCCACATGTTGGTGATGAGAAGGCAGGTCCTGTGAGAAGATCAATATGTCGTCCAGGTAGACAACGACACATACATATAATAAGTCCCGAAAGATCTCATTGATGAAACCCTGGAAAACCGCGGGGGCATTACACAGCCCGAAGGGCATTACTAAATATTCGTAATGCCCATCTCTGGTGTTAAACGCGGTCTTCCATTCGTCACCGGAACGGATTCTAATTAAATTGTAGGCACCACGAAGATCCAACTTAGTAAATATCCGAGCTCCCTTGATGCGATCAAATAGCTCAGTGATCAGCGGAATGGGATACCGATTCTTGATAGTAATGGCGTTGAGTCCACGAAAATCTATACAAGGGCGTAATGATCCATCCTTCTTTTTGACGAAGAAGAACCCAGCTCCAGCGGGAGAGGTGGAAGGTCGAATGAACCCACGCTGGAGATTCTCCTGTATGTACTCAGATGTGGCTTGAGTTTCAGGTAACGAGAGAGGATAGACCCGACCCCTGGGAGGAGTCTTGCCAGGTAGAAGGTCGATCGGACAATCCCAAGAACGATGAGGAGGAAGACGTTCAGACTGAGCTTTATCAAACACATCGGCAAATGAAGCATACTGAGGAGGGAGTCCCGGGGAGGACGATGAGATGGAAGATTGCTGTACTTTAAGAGGAATAACTTGAGAGAGACAACGATGGTGACATTCAGGCCCCCAAGACGTAACTTGAGGGGTGCGCCAGTCAATCTGGGGAGAGTGACATTGAAGCCATGGAAGGCCTAAGACAATCGGACTTGTCGTAACAGGAAGAATTAAAAACGAAATTTCTTCATGGTGTAGTACACCAATCTGAAGGGTTACTGGAGACGTACTCTGGGTGATGAGACCATTGATGAGACGTGATCCATCTATAGCCGTCACAGTAATGGGTGTTTTTAAAGTGATCACTGGTAGGGACCATTGATTCACTAGTGATTTAGAAATGAAATTTCCTGCTGCTCCGGAATCAATCAATGCCTGTGACTCAAAGGATTTGGTAGCAAAGGAAATCGTAACATCGAAAGCGCAGACTTTAGATTTCATAGACAATGGAGAGGACTCCAGGGACCCTAACTTCACCTCTCCAGAACTAGTTAGGGCCTGGCATTTCCCGATTTCTTAGGGCAAGAACTGAGCATATGTGTGGAATCAGCACAATAGATACAGAGTCTATTCTTTACTCTTCGTTTCCTCTCTTCTAAAGATAATTTGGAACGTCCTATCTCCATGGGAATCACAGAAGGTGAAACTGGACGAAATTGAGGGTTTAAACGAAGAGGTGCTTTAGCAGAAGTTGTTTTCTCAGATTCTCTTTCACGAAATCTCATGTCTACACGATGGCAAAGAGAGATCAAATCTTCTAGTGACGAAGGAAGCTCTTGGGTAGTCAGTGCATCTTTAATTTTATCGGAGAGCCCCTGCCAGAAGGCGGCAACTAATGCTTCAGTGTTCCACTGAAGTTCAGAGGCTAAGATCCTAAATTGAATGACATACTGTCCTACTGTATGGGAGCCTTGTCGCAAACGAAGAATGCTGGAAGCAGCGGAGGTCACACGACCTGGTTCATCGAACACACTTCGGAACGTGGAAATGAATTTGGCACTATCTTGTAGAATTGGATCGTTTCTTTCCCACAGAGGGGAGGCCCAAGCCAGGGCTTGTCCAGAAAACAATGAGATAAGATAGGCCACTCTGGAACGATGGGTAGAAAAATTTTGAGGTTGGAGTTCAAAATGGACTGAACATTGGTTAAGGAAACCTCTACAAGTTTTGGGGTCCCCGTCATATTTTGACGGAGTAGGCAGGTGAAGCGTAGGAGCTGTAGACACCTGGGATGGCACTGGGGAAACGGAGGAAAGCACAGGAGCTTCAATACTAGCTGTAACAGTCTGTCCAGATGTTCCTTGGGAGGTTAACGATTGGTAACATTGAAGTAACAGCTGTTGGCGAGCATCCTGTTGCTCCACACGGCTGACCAGATGCTGCAGCATCTCTTTAGCAGTAGGTTCCGTATCTGGGTCTGTCATGGCCTGATCTTACTGTCACGGGCACTAGGAGTCTTTACCCAGGGATCACCAGGTGATAGGCTTACCAGAGCAGTATAGGTGGTAATATGGTACTCTGGTAGCAGGGTGATCACGGAACAGGAAATAGCAGATGATGAGATGCTCAGGAAAGTCTATGACTAGCAGCACTGGCAATATGGAGGTAGTAATACACGAGGAACTGTATGGACAAAGGACACGTGAAGGTAGTCAGTGGTCTGCGGTAGCAAGTTGTACCACTGCTATAGTGAGGAGGAATGTCCAACAGAAACGAGGAGGTGATGAGAGTCAGCGGTCTGCGGATAGCAAGTTGTACCGCTGTCTGAGTGAAGGAATGGAATCCAAGTGGAGGTATCCGGGGAGTCAGTGGTCTGCGTTAGCAAGTTGTACCACTGCTATGTGAGAGGATACTGGAACAGGTGAAACTGTAAACAGGAGTCAGTGGTCTGCCACTAGCAAGTTGTACTACTGAATATATATGTGAGGAGGTGCACGGGGAGAGACTGCAACACAATATATACACGGGCACCTTGACTTTGATCCACAGTAATATGCACAATATAAATGTATAAATGACTGAACAACACTGCCAATATAGAAAGTCTCTTGAAGTAATCCGGCATGAGATAACACAGTCAATGATGGCAGTAGAGTCAGCAGATAGTACACTCCAGAGGAGAACCAACACAGTCAATGATGGCAATAGACTCAGCGGATAGTACACTCCAGAGGAGAACCAACACAGTCCAGCAAGGTATGCAATACACAGCACAGTCAATGGGAAGTATGCATACCGTGGTTCAGGAGAAGGCAGTCAGACAGGAGTGCAGAGATACCTGAAGGGCAGGAGGCCAGCAGGATACAAGTCCCTGGATGGGTGAAGCAGGGGTCTAGCAGGTGCAGCGCACAGGTAGGTAGACCAGCAGGGAACACAGGAAGGCGTGGAGAGCGGATCAGCAGTAGATGGATGAGTAGCGCTGAGAAGTAACAGCAGCGGGTCTCTGCGGGAACACGGAGGTAACCAATAGCAACCAGCAGGTGCAGTAACGATGGGACACCGGAGCAGAGTTGAACTGGAACAGATGATCACGGAGAGTAGCGGGTAGCAATAGTGGCAGCAGACTCAAGGAAACACGGTAGAGTAGACAAGGACTGAAGACTGAAGCGCACAGAGGCAGCGGATAGGAATCAGCTAAACAGTCACGATGAAACACAGACGGGTTGCAGGTTGAAGACTGTAGTGCACGGAGGCAGCGGATAGGAATCAGCTAGCAGTCACGATGATGAAACACAGACGAGTTGCAGGTTGAAGCCTGTAGTGCACGGAGGCAGCGGATAGGAATCAGCTGGCAGTCACAATCATGAACAGGTGAGTGGATGTGGTTGAAGCCTGTAATGCACGGAGGCAGCGGATAGGCATCAGCTAACAGTCCCAATGATACATGGTAGAGTTGAAGTGATTAGAAGACTGTAGTGCACGGAGGCAGCGGATAGGAATCAGCTCACAGTCACGATGATATAGTAGATGGTAGAAGTGGTATGGGAACCACAGTAGCAGAAGTGGTTTGGAAACCACAGAGGTAGAAGTGGTTTGGAAACCACAGGAATCAGCAGGGCTGAATGAACAAGGAAACACAGGAACACCTTCAGAGACTCATGGGGAATGAGACTCCAAGATCAGGCAACGTGGTGTTGACCACAGGTGCTTAATATAGGGAGGTTGCCTGATCTGCCAATTAAGTTAAAGGAACATACACTGAAGGTTTGGAAAGGGCTGCGCATGCGCAGTCCCTCAGGATAGAGGACGTCCACGGTTCCTAATAGTCCGGGAAGAAGCACTCACAGTCCGGTGAGTGACAGTCTGCCTCCACTATTGCTACCCGCTATTCTCCGTGATCAACAGTGCCTGTTCAACTCTGCTCTCCCGTGTCCCATCGTTACTGCACCTGCTGGTTGCTATTGGCTACCTCCGTGTTCCCGCAGAGACCCGCTGCTGCTACTCCTCAGCACTACTCATCCATCTACTGCTGATCCGCTCTCCACGCTTTCCTGTGTTCCCTGCTGGTCTACCTACCCGTGCGCTGCACCTACTAGACCACCGCTTCACCCATCCAGGGACTTCGCATCCTGCCGGCCTCCTGCCGTTCAGGTATCTCTGCACTCCTGTCTGACTGCCTCCTGAACCACGGTATGCATACTTCTCATTGACTGTGCTGTGTATTGCATACCTTGCTGGACTGTGTTGGTTCTCCTCTGGAGTGTGCTATCCGCTGAGTCTATTGCCATCATTGACTGTGTTATCTTATGCTGGACTACTTCAAGAGACTTTCTATATTGGCAGTATTGTTCAGTCATCTATACATTTATATTGTGCATATCACTGTGGTTCAAAGTCAAGGTGCCCGTGTATATCTTGTGTTGCAGTCTCTCCCCGTGCACCTCCTCACATATATATTCAGTGGTACAACTTGCTGAAGGCAGACCACTGATCCCTGTTTCCTGTATCACCTGTTCCAGTATCCTCTCACATAGCAGTGGTACAACTTGCTATCGCAGACCACTGACTACCCGGATACCTCCACTTGGATTCCACTCCTTCACTCAGACAGCGGTACAACTTGCTATCTGCAGACCGCTGACTCTCATCACCCCCTCGTTTCTGTTGGACATTCCTCCTCACTATAGCAGTGGTACAACTTGCTACCGCAGACCACTGACTACCTTCACGTGTCCTTTGTCCATACAGTTCCTCGTGTATTACTACCTCCATATTGCCAGTGCTGCTAGTCATAGACTTTCCTGAGCATCTCATCACCTGCTATTTCCTGTTCCGTGATCACCCTGCTACCAGAGTACCATATTACCACCTATACTGCTCTGGTAAGCCTATCACCTGGTGATCCCTGGGTAAAGACTCCTAGTGCCCGTGACAGTAAGATCAGGCCATGACAGACCCAGATACGGAACCTACCGCTAAGGAGATGCTGCAGCATCTGGTCAGCCGTGTGGAGCAACAGGATGCTCGCCAACAGCTGTTACTTCAATGTTACCAATCGTTAACCTCCCAAGGAACATCTGGACAGACTGTTACAGCTAATATTGAAGCTCCTGTGCTTGCCTCCGTTTCCCCAGTGCCATCCCAGGTGTCTACAGCTCCTACGCTTCACCTGCCTACTCCGTCAAAATATGACGGGGACCCCAAAACTTGTAGAGGTTTCCTTAACCAATGTTCAGTCCATTTTGAACTCCAACCTCAAAATTTTTCTACCCATCGTTCCAGAGTGGCCTATCTTATCTCATTGTTTTCTGGACAAGCCCTGGCTTGGGCCTCCCCTCTGTGGGAGAGAAACGATCCAATTCTACAAGATAGTGCCAAATTCATTTCCACGTTCCGAAGTGTGTTCGATGAACCAGGTCGTGTGACTTCCGCTGCTTCCAGCATTCTTCGTTTGCGACAAGGCTCCCATACAGTAGGACAGTATGTCATTCAATTTAGGATCCTAGCCTCTGAACTTCAGTGGAACACTGAAGCATTAGTTGCCGCCTTCTGGCAGGGGCTCTCCGATAAAATTAAAGATGCACTGACTACCCAAGAGCTTCCTTCGTCACTAGAAGATTTGATCTCTCTTTGCCATCGTGTAGATATGAGATTTCGTGAAAGAGAGTCTGAGAAAACAACGGCTGTCAAAGCACCTCTTCGTTCAAACCCTCAATTTCGTCCAGCTCCATCCTCTGTGATTCCCATGGAGATAGGACGTTCCAAATTATCTTCAGAGGAGAGGAGACGAAGAGTAAAGAATAGACTCTGTATCTATTGTGCTGATTCCACGCATATGCTCAGCTCTTGCCCTAAGAGATCGGGAAATGCCAGGCCCTAACTAGTTCTGGAGAGGTGAAGTTAGGGTCCCTGGAGTCCTCTCCATCGTTTATGAAATCTAAAGTCTGCGCTTTTGAGGTTACGATCTCCTTTGCTACCAAATCCTTTGAGTCCCAGGCATTGATTGATTCCGGAGCAGCAGGAAATTTCATTTCTAAATCACTAGTGAATCAATGGTCCCTACCAGTGATCACTTTAAAAACACCCATTACTGTGACGGCTATAGATGGATCACGTCTCATCAACGGTCTCATCACCCAGAGTACGTCTCCAGTAACCCTTCAGATTGGTGCACTACACCATGAAGAAATTTCGTTTTTAATTCTTCCAGTTACGACAAGTCCGATTGTCTTAGGCCTTCCATGGCTTCAGTGTCACTCTCCCCAGATTGACTGGCGCACTCCTCAAGTTATGTCTTGGGGGTCTGAATGTCACCAGCGTTGTCTTTCTCAAGTTATTCCTCTTAAAGTACAGCAATCTTCCATCGCATATTCCTCCCCGGGACTCCCTCCTCAGTATGCTTCATTTGCCGATGTGTTTG
The DNA here is from genome assembly GCF_038048845.1 of Mixophyes fleayi. Classification (NCBI taxonomy): domain Eukaryota; kingdom Metazoa; phylum Chordata; class Amphibia; order Anura; family Limnodynastidae; genus Mixophyes; species Mixophyes fleayi. Next base: position 35,302 of record NW_027448430.1, read on the forward strand.
ATAAAGCTCAGTCTGAACGTCTTCCTCCTCATCGTTCTTGGGATTGTCCGATCGACCTTCTACCTGGCAAGACTCCTCCCAGGGGCCGGGTCTATCCTCTCTCGTTACCTGAAACTCAAGCCACATCTGAGTACATACAGGAGAATCTCCAGCGCGGCTTCATTCGACCTTCCACCTCTCCCGCTGGAGCTGGGTTCTTCTTCGTCAAAAAGAAGGATGGATCATTACGCCCTTGTATAGATTTTCGTGGACTCAACGCCATTACTATCAAGAATCGGTATCCCATTCCGCTGATCACTGAGCTATTTGATCGCATCAAGGGAGCTCGGATATTTACTAAGTTGGATCTTCGTGGTGCCTACAATTTAATTAGAATCCGTTCCGGTGACGAATGGAAGACCGCGTTCAACACCAGAGATGGGCATTACGAATATTTAGTAATGCCCTTCGGGCTGTGTAATGCCCCCGCTGTTTTCCAGGGTTTCATCAATGAGATCTTTCGGGACTTATTATATGTATGTGTCGTTGTCTACCTGGACGACATATTGATCTTCTCACAGGACCTGCCTTCTCATCACCAACATGTGGCAGAGGTCCTCTCCAGACTACGGAAAAACTCATTGTTCTGTAAATTGGAAAAATGTTCATTCGAATTACCCCAGATTCCATTCTTGGGGTATATAGTTTCCGGAGTTGGCCTGAAGATGGATCCAGACAAAGTAAATGCTGTACTACATTGGCCTCAGCCAACTACTCTTCGTGCCATCCAGCGTTTTTTAGGTTTTGCCAATTACTATAGACGCTTCATTCAAGACTTTTCATCCATTGCATCTCCTATTGTGGCCCTAACTCGGAAAGGGGCTAATACTAAGCAATGGTCATCTGAGGCTCTCCAAGCCTTTCAAATTCTCAAAGAGTCCTTCTCGTCTGCTCCCATTCTTCGACAGCCTGATGTGACACTTCCCTTCTTCCTAGAAGTAGATGCCTCTAATGTGGGCTTAGGAGCCATTCTCTCCCAACGCTCGGAGCAACAAAAATTACATCCTTGTGCCTTCTATTCTCGGGGTCTTCTGCCCGCAGAGAAAAACTATACTATCGGGGACAAGGAGTTGCTGGCCATCAAAGCTGCATTGGAGGAATGGAGATACTTGTTGGAAGGAGCTCGCCATCCGGTGACGATCTTCACGGATCATAAGAACTTGTCATATTTGCAATCTGCTCAATGCTTGAACCCTCGTCAAGCAAGATGGTCTCTTTTCTTTTCCCGTTTTGAATTAATTATAACCTTCAAACCAGCCGCTAAGAACAAGAAAGCTGACGCTCTATCTCGAGCTTTGGTGACGTCCTCTGATGTAGAAGAGGTTCCCAACCATGCTATTCTAGACCCCAAATGTATTTCTCTGGCTGCTTCATCCACCAAAATGCTACCATTTGGGAAGACCCTCGTGCCTCCTACTCTGAGGAGGAAAATCCTTTCGTGGTTCCATGCCTCTCGTTTTTCCGGACACGCCGGTGAACACAAGACCTTTGAGATTCTCTCTCGAAGTTACTGGTGGCCTTCAATGAGGAGAGACGTCAAAGAGTTTATTGCTTCCTGTGATTTATGTTCTCAGTTCAAATCCTCCCGCAGAACTCCAGCAGGGTTGCTGCGACCACTACCCATTCCGTCCAAACCTTGGACCCATATTAGTATGGATTTCGTTACTGATTTGCCACCAAGTAAGAATCACAATACTATTTGGGTAGTGGTAGACAGATTTTCGAAGATGGCTCATTTCGTCCCTCAGTCCGGTTTACCTTCCTCGTCTACTCTGGCTGAACATTTCATTAAAGAAATCTTCCGCATCCATGGATGTCCGTCTGAGATTGTGTCAGATAGAGGAGTACAATTCGTTTCCAGATTCTGGCGGGCCCTTTGTAAAACCTTGGGCATACGATTAGCACTCTCATCATCGTACCATCCGCAATCTAACGGACAAACGGAACGAGTCAATCAAGATCTTGAGACTTTTATTAGGATGTTCTCTTCAGCCAACCAAGACAACTGGGTAGAATTGCTCCCTTGGGCTGAATTCGCCCATAACAACATGTACCATGAGTCATCATCCAAAACTCCATTCTTTGTGGTTTACGGTCACCATCCGTCTTTTCCGGAATTTCCTGCCCTCCCACCCACCCAAGTTCCTGCTGTGGAGACTGCTTGTCAGACCTTCAAAAATATCTGGTCTCAGGTCAAAACCTGTTTAAAGAAGACATCTAACAAATATAAGTCTTTCGCAGATAAGAAGAGGCGGGCTATTCCACCACTAAAAATTGGAGATCGGGTTTGGTTATCTACCAAAAATATTCGTTTGAAGGTTCCATCTATGAAATTCGCCCCTCGTTTTATTGGTCCATATAGGATCATTCAAGTTATCAATCCAGTATGTGTTAAACTTCTTCTTCCTAAGAATCTTCGGATTTCCAATGCCTTCCATGTGTCCTTACTCAAACCTCTTATTATCAATCGTTTCTCGACTCCTCCCTCAGCACCGCAGCCAGTTCAAGTTCATCAGGAGGAGGATTTCGAGATTACTGAGGTATTGGATGCAAAAATTTCGCGAGGAGTCCTCCGTTTCCTCGTTCATTGGAAGGGCTTTGGTCCTGAAGAGCGTTCATGGATCAAAGCTGAAGATCTTAATGCTCCTGCCCTTCTGAAGAAGTTTTATTCCAAAAATCCGGACAAGCCCGGTTCCAGGCGTTCTGTGCCCACCTTTAAAAGGGGGGGGTACTGTCACTCACCGGACTGTGAGTGCTTCTTCCCGGACTATTAGGAACCGTGGACGTCCTCTATCCTGAGGGACTGCGCATGCGCAGCCCTTTCCAAACCTTCAGTGTATGTTCCTTTAACTTAATTGGCAGATCAGGCAACCTCCCTATATTAAGCACCTGTGGTCAACACCACGTTGCCTGATCTTGGAGTCTCATTCCCCATGAGTCTCTGAAGGTGTTCCTGTGTTTCCTCGTTTATTCAGCCCAGCTGATTCCTGTGGTTTCCAAACCACTTCTACCTCTGTGGTTTCCAAACCACTTCTACTACTGTGGTTCCCATACCACTTCTACCATCTACTGTATCATCGTGACTGTGAGCTGATTCCTATCCGCTGCCTCCGTGCACTACAGTCTTCAAACCACTTCTCCTACTGTGGTTCCCATACCACTTCTACCATCTACTGTATCATCGTGACTGTGAGCTGATTCCTATCCGCTGCCTCCGTGCACTACAGTCTTCTAACCACTTCTACTCTACCATTTATTATTGGGACTGTTAGCTGATGCCTATCCGCTGCCTCCGTGCACTACAGTCTTCAACCTGCAACTCGTCTGTGTTTCATCATCGTGACTGCTAGCTGATTCCTATCCGCTGCCTCCGTGCACTACAGTCTTCAACCTGCAACTCGTCTGTGTTTCATCATCGTGACTGCTAGCTGATTCCTATCCGCTGCCTCCGTGCACTACAGTCTTCAACCTGCAACCCGTCTGTGTTTCATCGTGACTGTTTGGCTGATTCCTATCCGCTGCCTCTGTGCGCTTCAGTCTTCAGTCCTTGTCAACGCTCCCGTGTTTCCTTGAGTCTGCCTCCACTATTGCTACCCGCTATTCTCCGTGATCAACAGTGCCTGTTCAACTCTGCTCTCCCGTGTCCCATCGTTACTGCACCTGCTGGTTGCTATTGGCTACCTCCGTGTTCCCGCAGAGACCCGCTGCTGCTACTCCTCAGCACTACTCATCCATCTACTGCTGATCCGCTCTCCACGCTTTCCTGTGTTCCCTGCTGGTCTACCTACCCGTGCGCTGCACCTACTAGACCACCGCTTCACCCATCAGGGACTTCGCATCCTGCCGGCCTCCTGCCGTTCAGGTATCTCTGCACTCCTGTCTGACTGCCTCCTGAACCACGGTATGCATACTTCTCATTGACTGTGCTGTGTATTGCATACCTTGCTGGACTGTGTTGGTTCTCCTCTGGAGTGTGCTATCCGCTGAGTCTATTGCCATCATTGACTGTGTTATCTTATGCTGGACTACTTCAAGAGACTTTCTATATTGGCAGTATTGTTCAGTCATCTATACATTTATATTGTGCATATCACTGTGGTTCAAAGTCAAGGTGCCCGTGTATATCTTGTGTTGCAGTCTCTCCCCGTGCACCTCCTCACATATATATTCAGTGGTACAACTTGCTGAAGGCAGACCACTGATCCCTGTTTCCTGTATCACCTGTTCCAGTATCCTCTCACATAGCAGTGGTACAACTTGCTATCGCAGACCACTGACTACCCGGATACCTCCACTTGGATTCCACTCCTTCACTCAGACAGCGGTACAACTTGCTATCTGCAGACCGCTGACTCTCATCACCCCCTCGTTTCTGTTGGACATTCCTCCTCACTATAGCAGTGGTACAACTTGCTACCGCAGACCACTGACTACCTTCACGTGTCCTTTGTCCATACAGTTCCTCGTGTATTACTACCTCCATATTGCCAGTGCTGCTAGTCATAGACTTTCCTGAGCATCTCATCACCTGCTATTTCCTGTTCCGTGATCACCCTGCTACCAGAGTACCATATTACCACCTATACTGCTCTGGTAAGCCTATCACCTGGTGATCCCTGGGTAAAGACTCCTAGTGCCCGTGACAGTAAGATCAGGCCATGACAGACCCAGATACGGAACCTACCGCTAAGGAGATGCTGCAGCATCTGGTCAGCCGTGTGGAGCAACAGGATGCTCGCCAACAGCTGTTACTTCAATGTTACCAATCGTTAACCTCCCAAGGAACATCTGGACAGACTGTTACAGCTAATATTGAAGCTCCTGTGCTTGCCTCCGTTTCCCCAGTGCCATCCCAGGTGTCTACAGCTCCTACGCTTCACCTGCCTACTCCGTCAAAATATGACGGGGACCCCAAAACTTGTAGAGGTTTCCTTAACCAATGTTCAGTCCATTTTGAACTCCAACCTCAAAATTTTTCTACCCATCGTTCCAGAGTGGCCTATCTTATCTCATTGTTTTCTGGACAAGCCCTGGCTTGGGCCTCCCCTCTGTGGGAGAGAAACGATCCAATTCTACAAGATAGTGCCAAATTCATTTCCACGTTCCGAAGTGTGTTCGATGAACCAGGTCGTGTGACTTCCGCTGCTTCCAGCATTCTTCGTTTGCGACAAGGCTCCCATACAGTAGGACAGTATGTCATTCAATTTAGGATCCTAGCCTCTGAACTTCAGTGGAACACTGAAGCATTAGTTGCCGCCTTCTGGCAGGGGCTCTCCGATAAAATTAAAGATGCACTGACTACCCAAGAGCTTCCTTCGTCACTAGAAGATTTGATCTCTCTTTGCCATCGTGTAGATATGAGATTTCGTGAAAGAGAGTCTGAGAAAACAACGGCTGTCAAAGCACCTCTTCGTTCAAACCCTCAATTTCGTCCAGCTCCATCCTCTGTGATTCCCATGGAGATAGGACGTTCCAAATTATCTTCAGAGGAGAGGAGACGAAGAGTAAAGAATAGACTCTGTATCTATTGTGCTGATTCCACGCATATGCTCAGCTCTTGCCCTAAGAGATCGGGAAATGCCAGGCCCTAACTAGTTCTGGAGAGGTGAAGTTAGGGTCCCTGGAGTCCTCTCCATCGTTTATGAAATCTAAAGTCTGCGCTTTTGAGGTTACGATCTCCTTTGCTACCAAATCCTTTGAGTCCCAGGCATTGATTGATTCCGGAGCAGCAGGAAATTTCATTTCTAAATCACTAGTGAATCAATGGTCCCTACCAGTGATCACTTTAAAAACACCCATTACTGTGACGGCTATAGATGGATCACGTCTCATCAACGGTCTCATCACCAGAGTACGTCTCCAGTAACCCTTCAGATTGGTGCACTACACCATGAAGAAATTTCGTTTTTAATTCTTCCAGTTACGACAAGTCCGATTGTCTTAGGCCTTCCATGGCTTCAGTGTCACTCTCCCCAGATTGACTGGCGCACTCCTCAAGTTATGTCTTGGGGGTCTGAATGTCACCAGCGTTGTCTTTCTCAAGTTATTCCTCTTAAAGTACAGCAATCTTCCATCGCATATTCCTCCCCGGGGACTCCCTCCTCAGTATGCTTCATTTGCCGATGTGTTTGATAAAGCTCAGTCTGAACGTCTTCCTCCTCATCGTTCTTGGGATTGTCCGATCGACCTTCTACCTGGCAAGACTCCTCCCAGGGGCCGGGTCTATCCTCTCTCGTTACCTGAAACTCAAGCCACATCTGAGTACATACAGGAGAATCTCCAGCGCGGCTTCATTCGACCTTCCACCTCTCCCGCTGGAGCTGGGTTCTTCTTCGTCAAAAAGAAGGATGGATCATTACGCCCTTGTATAGATTTTCGTGGACTCAACGCCATTACTATCAAGAATCGGTATCCCATTCCGA
>NW_027448431.1:0-41666 GCF_038048845.1 Mixophyes fleayi
TGATTCGATTCATGATTCATGATTCAATTCATGATTCATGATTCATGATTCAATTCATGATTCATGATTCATGATTCATGAATTATGATTCAATTCATGATTCATGATTCGATTCATGATTCATGATTCAATTCATGATTCATGATTTATGATTCAATTCATGATTCAATTCATGATTAATGATTCAATTCATGATTCATGATTCATGATTCTATTCATGATTCATGATTCAATTCATGATTCATGATTTAATTCATGATTTATGATTCAATTCATGATTCATGATTTATGATTCAATTCATGATTCATGATTCATGATTCATGATTCACTTCATGATTCATGATTCGATTCATGATTCAATTCATGATTCATGATTCGATTTATGATTCATGATTCAATTCATGATTCATGATTTATGATTCAATTCATGATTGAATTCATGATTCATGATTTAATTCATGATTCATGATTCAATTTATGATTCATGATTTGATTCATGATTCATGATTCAATTCATGATTCATGATTCATGATTCATGATTCAATTCATGATTCATTTCATGATTCATAATTCATGATTTAATTCATGATTCATTTCATGATTCATGATTTAATTCATGGTTAATGATTCATGATTCAATTCATGATTCATGATTCAATTCATAATTCATGATTCAATTCATCTTTCATGACTCAATTCATGATTCATGACTCAATTCATGATTCATGATTCATGATTCGATTCATGATTCATGATTCGATTCATGATTCATGATTCGATTCATGATTCATGATTCGATTCATGATTCATGATTGATTATTCAATTCATGATTCAATTTATGATTCATGATTCAATTCATGATTCATGATTCATGATTTCGATTTATGATTCATTAATCAATTCATGATTCATGATTCAATTCATGATTCATGATTCAATTCATGATTCATTTCATGATTCATGATTCAATTCATAATTCATGATTCAATTCATGATTCATGATTTATGATTCAATTCATGAATCATGATTCATGATTCATGATTCAATTCATGATTCATGATTCATGATTCAATTCATGATTCATTTCATGATTCATGATTCAATTCATGATTCATGATTTATGATTCAAATCATGATTCATGATTCATTATTTAATTCATGATTCATGATTCGATTCATGATTCATGATTCAATTCATGATTCATGATTCATGATTTAATTCATGATTCATGATTCGATTAATGATTCATGATTCATGATTCATGATTCAATTCATGATTCATGATTCATGATTCAATTCATGATTCATGATTCATGATTCGATTCATGATTCATGATTCAATTCATGATTCATGATTCGATTCATGATTCATGATTCATAATTCATGATTCGATTCATGATTCATGCTTCATGATTCATGATTCAATTCATGATTCATGATTCATAATTCATGATTCGATTCATGATTCATGCTTCATGATTCATGATTCAATTCATGATTCATGATTCAATTCATGATTCATGATTCGATTCATGATTCATGATTCATGATTCATGAATCGATTCATGATTCATGATTCATGATTCATGATTCAATTCATGATTCATGATTCAATTCATGATTCATGATTCGATTCATGATTCATGATTCATGAATCGATTCATGATTCATTATTCGATTCATGATTCATGATTCATGATTCATGATTCATGATTCATGATTCAATTCATGATTCATGATTCATGATTCGATTCATGATTCATGATTCATAATTCAATTCATGATTCATGATTCGATTCATGATTCATAATTCATGATTCATGATTTATGATTCAATTCATGATTTATGATTTATGATCCAATTTATGATTCAATTCATGATTCATGATTTAAATCATGATTCATGATTTGATTCATGATTCATGATTCAATTCATGATTCATTTCATGATTCATGAATCAATTCATGATTCATTTCATGATTCATGATTCAATTCATGATTCATGATTCAATTCATGATTCATGATTCATGATTCAAATTATGATTCATTTCATGATTCTTGATTCAATTCATGATTCATGATTCAATTCATGATTCATTTCATGATTCATGATTTAATTCATGATTCATGATTCATGATTCGATTCATGATTCATTTCATGATTCATGATTCATTTCATGATTCATGATTTAATTCATGATTCATTATTCAATTCATGTTTTATGATTCGATTCATGATTCATGATTCAAATCATGATTCATTTCATGATTCATGATTTAATTCATGATTCGCTTCATGATTCATGATTCGATTCATGATTCATGATTCAATTAATGATTCATGATTCGATTTATGATTCATGATTCAATTTATGATTCATGATTCATTTCATGATTCAATTCATGATTCATGATTCATGATTCAATTAATGATTCATGATTCGATTTATGATTCATGATTCAATTTATGATTCATGATTCATTTCATGATTCAATTCATGATTCATGATTCATGATTCAATTCATGATTCATGCTTCAAATCATGATTCAATTCATGATTCATGATTCAAATCATGATTCAATTCATGATTCATGATTCAATTCATAATTTATGATTCAATTCATGATTCATGATTCAATTCATGATTCATGATTCGATTCATGATTAATGATTTAGGATTCGTTTAATGATTCATGATTCATTTCATGATTCGTGTTTCGATTCATAATTCATGATTCAATTCATGATTCATGATTCAATTCATGATTCATGATTCAATTCATTATTCATGATTCATGATTCATGATTCGATTCATGATTCTTGATTCATTTCATGATTCATGATTCATGATTTAAATCATGATTCATGTTTCGATTCATAATTCATGATTCATAATTCATGATTCGATTCATGATTCATGATTCATGATTCATGATTCAATTCATGATTCATGATTTATGATTCACGATTCAATTCATGATTCATGATTCGATTCATGATTCATGATTCAATTCATGATTTATGATTTATGATTCAATTTATGATTCAATTCATGATTCATGATTCAATTCATGATTCATGATTCATGATTCATGATTCGATTCATGATTCATTAATCAATTCATGATTTATGATTTGATTCATGATTTATGATTCAATTCATGAATCAAGATTTATGATTCATGATTTAATTCATGATTCATGATTCAATTCATGATTCATTTCATGATTCATGATTCAATTCATGATTCATGATTCAATTCATTATTCATGATTCATGATTCATGATTCGATTCATGATTCTTGATTCATTTCATGATTCATGATTCATGATTTAAATCATGATTCATGTTTCGATTCATAATTCATGATTCATAATTCATGATTCGATTCATGATTCATGATTCATGATTCATGATTCAATTCATGATTCATGATTTATGATTCACGATTCAATTCATGATTCATGATTCGATTCATGATTCATGATTCAATTCATGATTTATGATTTATGATTCAATTTATGATTCAATTCATGATTCATGATTCAATTCATGATTCATGATTCATGATTCATGATTCGATTCATGATTCATTAATCAATTCATGATTTATGATTTGATTCATAATTTATGATTCAATTCATGAATCAAGATTTATGATTCATGATTTAATTCATTATTCATGATTCAATTCATGATTCATTTCATGATTCATGATTCAATTCATGATTCATGATTCAATTCATGATTTATGATTTATGATTCAATTTATGATTCAATTCATGATTCATGATTCAATTCATGATTCATGATTCATGATTCATGATTCGATTCATGATTCATTAATCAATTCATGATTTATGATTTGATTCATGATTTATGATTCAATTCATGAATCAAGATTTATGATTCATGATTTAATTCATGATTCATGATTCAATTCATGATTCATTTCATGATTCATGATTCAATTCATGATTCATGATTCAATTCATTATTCATGATTCATGATTCATGATTCGATTCATGATTCTTGATTCATTTCATGATTCATGATTCATGATTTAAATCATGATTCATGTTTCGATTCATAATTCATGATTCATAATTCATGATTCGATTCATGATTCATGATTCATGATTCATGATTCAATTCATGATTCATGATTTATGATTCACGATTCAATTCATGATTCATGATTCGATTCATGATTCAAGATTCAATTCATGATTTATGATTTATGATTCAATTTATGATTCAATTCATGATTCATGATTCAATTCATGATTCATGATTCATGATTCATGATTCGATTCATGATTCATTAATCAATTCATGATTTATGATTTGATTCATGATTTATGATTCAATTCATGAATCAAGATTTATGATTCATGATTTAATTCATGATTCATGATTCAATTCATGATTCATTTCATGATTCATGATTCAATTCATGATTCATGATTCAATTCATGATTCAATTCATGATTCATGATTCGATTCATGATTCATGATTCATGATTCAATTCATGATTCATGATTCGATTCATGATTCATAATTCAATTCATGATTTATGATTCAATTCATGATTCAATTCATGATTCATGATTCAATTCATGATTCATGATTCATGATTCGATTCATGATTCATTAATCAATTCATGATTTATGATTTGATTCATGATTTATGATTCAATTCATGAATCAAGATTTATGATTCATGATTTAATTCATGATTCATCATTTAATTCATGATTCATGATTCAATTCATGATTCATTTCATGATTCATGATTCAATTTATGATTCATGATTCAATTCATGATTCATGATTTATGATTCAATTCATGAATCATGATTCATGATTCATGATTTAAATCATGATTCAATTCATGATTCATGATTCAATTCATGATTTATGATTCAATTCATGATTCATGATTCAATTCATGATTCATGATTCGATTCATGATTAATGATTTAGGATTCGTTTAATGATTCATGATTCATTTCATGATTCGTGTTTCGATTGATAATTCATGATTTAATTCATGATTCATGATTCAATTCATGATTCATGATTCAATTCATTATTCATGATTCATGATTCATGATTCGATTCATGATTCATTAATCAATTCATGATTTATGATTTGATTCATGATTTATGATTCAATTCATGAATCAAGATTTATGATTCATGATTTAATTCATGATTCATGATTCAATTCATGATTCATTTCATGATTCATGATTCAATTCATGATTCATGATTCAATTCATGATTCAATTCATGATTCATGATTCGATTCATGATTCATGATTCATGATTCAATTCATGATTCATGATTCGATTCATGATTCATAATTCAATTCATGATTTATGATTTATGATTCAATTTATGATTCAATTCATGATTCATGATTCAATTCATGATTCATGATTCATGATTCATGATTCATGATTCGATTCATTAATCAATTCATGATTTATGATTTGATTCATGATTTATGATTCAATTCATGAATCAAGATTTATGATTCATGATTTAATTCATGATTCATGATTCAATTCATGATTCATTTCATGATTCATGATTCGATTCATGATTCATTAATCAATTCATGATTTATGATTTGATTCATGATTTATGATTCAATTCATGAATCAAGATTTATGATTCATGATTTAATTCATGATTCATGATTCAATTCATGATTCATTTCATGATTCATGATTCAATTTATGATTCATGATTCAATTCATGATTCATGATTTATGATTCAATTCATGAATCATGATTCATGATTCATGATTCATGATTCAATTCACGATTCATGATTTATGATTCAAATCATGATTCATGATTCATTATTTAATTCATGATTCATGATACGATTCATGATTCATGATTCAATTCATGATTCATGATTCATGATTCAATTCATGATTCATTATTCGATTCATGATTCATGATTCATTATTCGATTCATGATTCATGATTTATGATTCAATTCATGATTTATGTTTTATGATTCAATTTATGATTCAATTCATGATTCATGATTCAATTCATGATTCATGATTCATGATTCATGATTCGATTCATTAATCAATTCATGATTTATGATTTGATTCATGATTTATGATTCAATTCATGAATCAAGATTTATGATTCATGATTTAATTCATGATTCATGATTCAATTCATGATTCATTTCATGATTCATGATTCAATTTATGATTCATGATTCAATTCATGATTCATGATTCGATTCATGATTCATGATTCAATTCATGATTCATGATTTATGATTCAATTCATGATTCAATTCATGATTCATGATTCAATTCATGATTCATGATTCATGATTCATGATTCGATTCATGATTCATTAATCAATTCATGATTTATGATTTGATTCATGATTTATGATTCAATTCATGAATCAAGATTTATGATTCATGATTTAATTCATGATTCATGATTCAATTCATGATTCATGATTCAATTTATGATTCATGATTCAATTCATGATTCATGATTTATGATTCAATTCATGAATCATGATTCATGATTCATGATTTAAATCATGATTCAATTCATGATTCATGATTCAATTCATGATTTATGATTCAATTCATGATTCATGATTCAATTCATGATTCATGATTCGATTCATGATTAATGATTTAGGATTCGTTTAATGATTCATGATTCATTTCATGATTCGTGTTTCGATTCATAATTCATGATTCAATTCATGATTCATGATTCAATTCATTATTCTTGATTCATGATTCATGATTCGATTCATGATTCATTAATCAATTCATGATTTATGATTTGATTCATGATTTATGATTCAATTCATGAATCAAGATTTATGATTCATGATTTAATTCATGATTCATGATTCAATTCATGATTCATTTCATGATTCATGATTCAATTCATGATTCATGATTCAATTCATGATTCAATTCATGATTCATGATTCGATTCATGATTCATGATTCATGATTCAATTCATGATTCATGATTCGATTCATGATTCATAATTTAATTCATGATTCATGATTTATGATTCAATTCATGATTCAATTCATGATTCATGATTCAATTCATGATTCATGATTCATGATTCATGATTCGATTCATGATTCATTAATCAATTCATGATTTATGATTTGATTCATGATCTATGATTCAATTCATGAATCAAGATTTATGATTCATGATTTAATTCATGATTCATGATTCAATTCATGATTCATTTCATGATTCATGATTCAATTTATGATTCATGATTCAATTCATGATTCATGATTTATGATTCAATTCATGAATCATGATTCATGATTCATGATTCATGATTCAATTCACGATTTATGATTTATGATTCAAATCATGATTCATGATTCATTATTTAATTCATGATTCATGATGCGATTCATGATTCATGATTCAATTCATGATTCATGATTCATGATTCAATTCATGATTCATTATTCGATTCATGATTCATGATTCATTATTCGATTCATGATTCATGATTCAATTCATGATTCATGATTCGATTCATGATTCATGATTCAATTCATAATTCATGATTCGATTCATGATTCATGATTCATGATTCAATTCATGATTCATGATTCATGATTCAATTCATGATTCATGATTTGATTCATGATTCATGATTCAATTCATGATTTATGATTTATGATTCAATTTATGATTCAATTCATGATTCATGATTCAATTCATGATTCATGATTCATGATTCATGATTCATGTTTCAATTCATGATTCATGATTCAATTCATGATTCATGATTCGATTCATGATTCATGATTCAATTCATGATTCATGATTCGATTCATGATTCATGATTCAATTCATGATTCATGATTTATGATTCAATTCATGATTCAATTCATGATTCATGATTCAATTTATGATTCATGATTCAATTTATGATTCATGATTCATGATTCGATTCATGATTCATTAATCAATTCATGATTTATGATTTGATTCATGATTTATGATTCAATTCATGAATCAAGATTTATGATTCATGATTTAATTCATTATTCATGATTCAATTCATGATTCATTTCATGATTCATGATTCAATTTATGATTCATGATTCATGATTCATAATTCATGATTCGATTCATGATTCATGATTCATAATTCATGATTCGATTCATGATTCTTGATTCATTTCATGATTCATGATTCATGATTTAAATCATGATTCATGTTTCGATTCATAATTCATGATTCATAATTCATGATTCGATTAATGATTCATGATTCATGATTCATGATTCAATTCATGATTCATGATTCATGATTCACGATTCAATTCATGATTCATGATTCGATTCATGATTCATGATTCATGATTCAATTCATGATTCATGATTCATGATTCATGATTCAATTCATGATTCATGATTCGATTCATGATTCATGATTCATGATTCATGATTCAATTCATGATTCATGATTCGATTCATGATTCATAATTCAATTCATGATTCATGATTTATGATTCAATTCATGATTCAATTCATGATTCATGATTCATGATTCATGATTCAATTCATGATTCATGATTCAATTCATGATTCAATTCATGATTCATGATTCGATTCATGATTCATGATTCATGATTCATGATTCAATTCATGATTCATGATTCGATTCATGATTCATAATTCAATTCATGATTCATGATTTATGATTCAATTCATGATTCAATTCATGATTCATGATTCGATTCATGATTCATTAATCAATTCATGAATTATGATTTGATTCATGATTTATGATTCAATTCATGAATCAAGATTTATGATTCATGATTTAATTCATGATTCATGATTCAATTCATGATTCATGATTCAATTCATGATTCATGATTTATGATTCAATTTATGATTCATGATTCAATTCATGATTCATGATTTATGATTCAATTCATGAATCATGATTCATGATTCATGATTCATGATTCAATTCACGATTCATGATTCATGATTCGTGATTCAATTCATGATTCATTTCATGATTCATGATTCAATTCATGATTCGAGATTCATGATTCAATTCATGATTCATGATTCATGATTCGATTCATGATTCATGATTCAATTCATGATTCGAGATTCATGATTCAATTCATGATTCATGATTCATGATTCATGAATTATGATTGAATTCATGATTCATGATTCGATTCATGATTCATGATTCAATTCATGATTCATGATTTATGATTCAATTTATGATTCAATTCATGATTAATGATTCAATTCATGATTCATGATTCATGATTCTATTCATGATTCATGATTCAATTTATGATTCATGATTTAATTCATGATTTATGATTCAATTCATGATTCATGATTCATGATTCATGATTCACTTCATGATTCATGATTCGATTCATGATTCGATTCATGATTCATAATTCATGATTCATGATTCATGATTCAATTCATGATTCATGATTCAATTTATGATTCATGATTCAATTCATGATTCATGATTTATGATTCAATTCATGATTCAATTCATGATTCATGATTTAATTCATGATTCATGATTCAATTCATGATTCATGATTCGATTCATGATTCATGATTCAATTCATGATTCATGATTCATGATTCAATTCATGATTCATTTCATGATTCATGAATCAATTCATGATTCATAATTCATGATTCAGTTCATGATTCATTTCATGATTCATGATTTAATTCATGATTAATGATTCATGATTCAATTCATGATTCATGATGCAATTCATGATTCATGATGCAATTCATGATTCATGATTCAATTCATAATTCATGATTCAATTCATGTTTCATGATTCGATTCATGATTCATGATTCATGATTCGATTCATGATTCATGATTCATGATTTAATTCATGATTCATAATTCGATTCATAATTCATGATTTATGATTCGATTCATGATTCATGATTCATGATTTATGATTCAATTCATGATTCGATTCATGATTCAATTCATGATTCGAGATTCATGATTCGATTCATGATTCATGATTCATGATTCGATTCATGATTCATGATTCGATTCATGATTCATGATTCATAATTTATGATTCGATTTATGATTCATGATTCTATTCATGATTCATGATTCAATTCATGATTCATGATTTAATTCATGATTTATGATTCAATTCATGATTCATGATTCGATTCATGATTCATGATTCAATTCATGATTCATGATTTAATTCATGATTTATGATTCAATTCATGATTCATGATTCATGATTCATGATTCACTTCATGATTCATGATTCGATTCATGATTCGATTCATGATTCATGATTCATGATTCATGATTCGATTTATGATTCATGATTCAATTCATGATTCATGATTTATGATTCAATTCATGATTCAATTCATGATTCATGATTTAATTCATGATTCATGATTCGATTCATGATTCATGATTCGATTCATAATTCATGATTCAATTCATGATTCATGATTCATGATTCATTTCATGATTCATGAATCAATTCATGATTCATAATTCATGATTCAATTCATGATTCATTTCATGATTCATGATTTAATTCATGATTAATGATTCATGATTCAATTCATGATTCATGATGCATTTCATGATTCATGATTCAATTCATAATTCATGATTCAATTCATGTTTCATGATTCGATTCATGATTCATGATTCAACTCATGATTCATGATTCATGATTCAATTCATGATTCATGATTCGATTCATGATTCATGATTCATGATTCGATTCATGATTCATGATTCATGATTCAATTCATAATTCATGATTTGATTTATGATTTATGATTCAATTCATGATTTATGATTCAATTCATGATTCATGATTGAATTCAGGATTCATGATTTATGATTCGATTCATGATTCATGATTCATGATTCATGATTCAAATTATGATTCAATTCATAATTCATGATTCATTTCATGATTCAATTCATGATTCATGATTTAATTCGTGATTCATGATTCAATTCATGATTCATGATTCAATTCAGGATTCATGATTTATGATTCGATTCATGATTCAAATTATGATTAAATTCATAATTCATGATTAATTTCATGATTCGATTCATGATTCATGATTCATGATTCGATTCATGATTTATGATTCATGATTCAATTCATGATTCATCATTTGATTTATGATTCATGATTATATTCATGATTCATGATTTATGATTCAATTCATGATTCAATTCATGATTCATGATTCAATTCATGATTCGAGATTCATGATTCGATTCATGATTCATGATTCATGATTCGATTCATGATTCATGATTCGATTTATAATTCATGATTCATGATTCGATTCATGATTTATGATTCATGATTCAATTCATGATTCATGATGCAATTCATGATTCATGATTCAATTCATAATTCATGATTCAATTCATGTTTCATGATTCGATTCATGATTCATGATTCAATTCATGATTCATGATTCATGATTCAATTCATGATTCATGATTCGATTCAGGATTCATGATTTAATTCATGATTCATGATTCATGATTCGATTCATGATTCATGAATCATGATTTAATTCATGATTCATTATTCGATTTATGATTTATGATTCAATTCATGATTCATGATTTATGATTCAATTCATGATTTAATTCATGATTCATGATTCAATTCATGATTCATGATTCAATTCAGGATTCATGATTTATGATTCAATTCATAATTCATGATTCATTTCATGATTCGATTCATGATTCATGATTCATGATTCATGATTCATGATTCGATTCATGATTTATGATTCATGATTCATTTCATGATTCATCATTCGATTTATGATTCATGATTATATTCATGATTAATGATTTATGATTCAATTCATGATTCAATTCATGATTCATGATTCAATTCATGATTCGAGATTCATGATTCAATTCATGATTCATGATTCATGATTCGATTCATGATTCATGATTCAATTCATGATTCATGATTCATGATTCAATTCATGATTCATGATTCATGATTCATGAATTATGATTCAATTCATGATTCATGATTCGATTCATGATTCATGATTCAATTCATGATTCATGATTTATGATTCAATTCATGATTCAATTCATGATTAATGATTCAATTCATGATTCATGATTCATGATTCTATTCATGATTCATGATTCAATTCATGATTCATGATTTAATTCATGATTTATGATTTAATTCATGATTCATGATTCAATTCATGATTAATGATTCAATTCATGATTCATGATTCATGATTCTATTCATGATTCATGATTCAATTCATGATTCATGATTTATGATTCAATTCATGATTCAATTCATGATTAATGATTCAATTCATGATTCATGATTCATGATTCTATTCATGATTCATGATTCAATTCATGATTCATGATTCTATTCATGATTCATGATTCAATTCATGATTCATGATTTAATTCATGATTTATGATTCAATTCATGATTCATGATTCAATTCATGATTCATGATTCATGATTCATGATTCACTTCATGATTCATGATTCGATTCATGATTCGATTCATGATTCATGATTCATGATTCATGATTAATGATTAATGATTCAATTCATGATTCATGATTCGATTAATGATTCATGATTCAATTCATGATTCATGATTTATGATTCAATTCATGATTTAATTCATGATTCATGATTTAATTTATGATTCATGATTCAATTCATGATTCATGATTCGATTCATGATTCATGATTCAATTCATGATTCATGATTCATGATTCATGATTCAATTCATGATTCATTTCATGATTCATGAATCAATTCATGATTCATAATTCATGATTCAATTCATGATTCATAATTCATGATTCAATTCATGATTCATTTCATGATTCATGATTTAATTCATGATTAATGATTCATGATTCAATTCATGATTCATGATGCAATTCATGATTCATGATGCAATTTATGATTCATGATTCAATTCATAATTCATGATTCAATTCATGTTTCATGATTCGATTCATGATTCATGATTCAATTCATGATTCATGATTCATGATTCAATTCATGATTCATGATTCGATTAATGATTCATGATTCGATTCATGATTCATGATTCGATTCATGATTCATGATTTAATTCATGATTCATGATTCGATTTATGATTCATGATTCAATTCATGATTCATGATTTATGATTCAATTCATGATTCAATTCATGATTCATGATTCAATTCATGATTCATGATTCAATTCAGGATTCATGATTTATGATTCGATTCATGATTCATGATTCATGATTCAAATTATGATTCAATTCATAATTCATGATTCATTTCATGATTCAATTCATGATTCATGATTCATGATTCATGATTCATGATTCGATTCATGATTTATGATTCATGATTCAATTCATGATTCATCATTCGATTTATGATTCATGATTATATTCATGATTCATGATTTATGATTCAATTCATGATTCAATTCATGATTCATGATTCAATTCATGATTCGAGATTCATGATTCGATTCATGATTCATGATTCGATTCATGATTCATGATTCGATTCATAATTCTTGATTAATGATTCGATTCATGATTTATGATTCATGATTCAATTCATGATTCATCATTCGATTTATGATTCATGATTATATTCATGATTCATGATTTATGATTCAATTCATGATTCAATTCATGATTCATGATTCAATTAATGATTCGAGATTCATGATTCGATTCATGATTCATGATTCATGTTTCGATTCATGATTCATGATTCGATTCATGATTCATGATTCATAATTTATAATTCGATTCATGATTCATGATTTATGATTCATGATTCAATTCATGATTCATGATTCAATTCATGATTCATGATTCGATTCATGATTCATGATTCATGATTCGATTCATGATTCATGATTCAATTCATGATTCATGATTCGATTCATGATTCATGATTCAATTCATGATTCATGATTCGATTCATGATTCATGATTCAATTCATGATTTATGATTTATGATTCAATTTATGATTCAATTCATGATTCATGATTCAATTCATGATTCATGATTCGATTCATGATTCATGATTCAATTTATGATTCATGATTCATTATTTAATTCATGATTTATGATTTATGATTCAATTTATGATTCAGTTCATGATTCATGATTCAATTCATGATTTATTATTTATGATTCAATTTATGATTCATGATTCATGATTCAATTCATGATTCACGATTCAATTCATGATTCATGATTCGATTCATGATTCATGATTCATGATTCATGATTCAATTCATGATTCATGATTCATGATTCATGATTCAATTCATGGTTCATGATTCAATTCATGATTCATGATTCGATTCATGATTCATGATTCATGATTCAATTCATGAATTATGATTCGATTCATGATTCATGATTCAATTCATGATTCATGATTTATGATTCAATTCATGATTCAATATTCATGATTTATGATTCAATTCATGATTTATGATTTATGAATCAATTTATGATTCAATTCATGATTTAATTCATGATTCATGATTCGATTCATGATTCATGATTCGATTCATGATTCATGATTTATGATTCAATTCATGATTCATGATTCAATTCATGATTCATGATTCATGATTCAATTCATGATTCATGATTCATGATTCATGATTCAATTCATGATTCATGATTCATGATTCATGATTCAATTCATGATTCCCAAAAACAGACTCAAACCCCTAAAATCTATTTTACATGCTTCGGCAAGACTGATTTTCCTTGCAAATAGCTATTCCTCTGTTAAATCACTCTGTATGTCTCTACACTGGCTGCCTGTCTTCTACCGAATCCAATATAAAATACTTTTACTAACCTACAAGGCCATCAACAAAGCTGCACCAACATACATCTCCTCTCTTGTCTCAAAATATCTCCCAACTCGGCAACTCCGTTCTGCAAAAGATCTGCGTCTCTCATCCACCCTCATTACATCCTCCCATTCCCGGTTACAGGACTTTTTTCGGGCTGCACCCACTCTATGGAACTCTCTCCCTCGCACAATAAGACTCTCCTCTGTTCTACAAACTTTCAAGCGTTCTCTGAAAACCTACCTATTCAGACAAGCGTATAATATTCCTCAACCACCATCTTAACCTCACTACCTTTAGCCTGTTACACAATTTCACACAAGACAACTACCCCCGGAATAACATTGTTGTGTGACAGGATCATTTAGCTTATGAGTCACCCTACCTTTGCAGTCTGGCTGGGCCAAGATGCAAAATGTATACTTAACCTCATGTGTCAATCTCCCATTGTCCCATAGATTGTAAGCTTGCGAGCAGGGCCTTCTCACCTCTTTGTCTGTTTTACCCAGTTTGTTTATTAGTTTATTACGTTTGTCCCCAATTGTAAAGCGCTACGGAATATGTTGGCGCTATATAAATAAATGATGATGATGATGATGATTCATGATTCATGATTTAATTCATGATTCGATTCATAATTCATGATTCATGATTCGATTCATGATTTATGATTCATGATTCAATTCATGATTCATAATTCGATTCATAATTCATGATTCATGATTCGATTCATGATTCATGATTCATGATTTATGATTCAATTCATGATTCAATTCATGATTCATGATTCAATTCATGATTCGAGATTCATGATTCGATTCATGATTCATGAATTATGATTCGATTCATGATTCATGATTCGATTCATGATTCATAATTTATGATTCGATTCATGATTCATGATTCATGATTCTATTCATGATTCATGATTCAATTCATGATTCATGATTTAATTCATGATTTATGATTCAATTTATGATTCATGATTCATGATTCATGATTCACTTCATGATTCATGATTCGATTCATGATTCGATTCATGATTCATGATTCATGATTCATGATTCATGATTCAATTCATGATTCATGATTCGATTTATGATTCATGATTCAATTCATGATTCATGATTTATGATTCAATTCATGATTCAATTCATGATTCATGATTTAATTCATGATTCATGATTCAATTCATGATTCATGATTCAATTCATGATTCATGATTCATTATTTAATTCATGATTCATGATTCAATTCATGATTTATTATTTATGATTCAATTTATGATTCATGATTCATGATTCATGATTCAATTCATGATTCATGATTCAATTCATGATTCATGATTCGATTCATAATTCATGATTCATGATTCATGATTCATGATTTAATTCATGATTCATGATTCATGATTCGATTCATGATTCATGATTTGATTCATGATTCATGATTCGATTCATGATTCATGATTCAATTCATGATTTATGATTCAATTTATGATTCAATTCATGATTCATGATTCAATTCATGATTCATGATTCAATTCATGATTCATAATTCAATTCATGATTCATGATTCATGATTCGATTCATGATTCATGATTCATGATTCATGATTCATGATTCGATTCATGATTTATGATTCATGATTCATGATTCATGATTTATGATTCGATTCATGATTTATGATTCATGATTCAATTCATGATTCATCATTCGATTTATGATTAATGATTATATTCATGATTCATGATTTATGATTCAATTCATGATTCAATTCATGATTCATTAGTTCAAATCATGATTCGAGATTCATGATTCGATTCATAATTCATGATTCATGATTTGATTCATGATTCATGATTCGATTCATATTTCATGATTCATGATTCGATTCATGATTTATGATTCATGATTATATTCATGATTCATCATTCGATTCATGATTCATGATTCATAATTTATAATTCGATTCATGATTCATGATTTATGATTCATGATTCAATTCATGATTCATGATTCAATTCATGATTCATGAATCGATTCATGATTCATGATTCATGATTCATGATTCGATTCATGATTCATGATTCATGATTCAATTCATGATTCATGATTTGATTCATGATTCATGATTCAATTCATGATTTATGATTTATGATTCAATTTATGATTCAATTCATGATTCATGATTCAATTCATGATTCATGATTCCATTCATGATTCATGATTCAATTCATGATTCATGATTCAATTCATGATTCATGATTCATTATTTAATTCATGATTTATGATTTATGATTCAATTTATGATTCAATTCATGATTCATGATTCGATTCATGATTCATGATTCAATTCATGATTTATTATTTATGATTCAATTTATGATTCATGATTCATGATTCATGATTCATGATTCAATTCATGATTCATGATTCAATTCATGATTTATTATTTATGATTCAATTCATGATTCATGATTCATGATTCGATTCATGATTCATGATTCAATTCATGATTCATGATTCATTATTTAATTCATGATTCGATTCATGATTCATGATTCAATTCATGATTCATGATTCAATTCATGATTCATGATTCATGATTCATGATTCAATTCATGATTCATGATTCGATTCATGATTCATGATTCAATTCATGATTCATGATTTATAATTCAATTCATGATTAATGATTCAATTCATGATTCATGATTCATGATTCTATTCATGATTCATGATTCACTTCATGATTCATGATTCGATTCATGATTCATGATTCAATTCATGATTTATGATTCATGATGCAATTCATGATTCATGATTTATGATTCAATTCATGATTCAATTCATGATTCATGATTTAATTCATTATTCATGATTCAATTCATGATTCATGATTCGATTCATGATTCATGATTCGATTCATGATTCATGATTCATAATTCATGATTCGATTCATGATTCATGATTCATGATTCAATTCATGATTCATGATTCGATTCATGATTCATGATTCAATTTATGATTCAATTCATGATTCATGGTTCAATTCATGATTCATGATTCGATTCATGATTCATGATTCAATTCATGATTCATGATTCATTATTTAATTCATGATTTATGATTTATGATTCAATTTATGATTCAATTCATGAATCATGATTCATGATTCGATTCATGATTCATGATTCAATTCATGATTTATTATTTATGATTCAATTTATGATTCATGATTCATGATTCATGATTCAATTCATGATTCATGATTCAATTCATGATTCATGATTCAATTTATGATTCAATTCATGATTCATGATTCAATTCATGATTCATGATTCGATTCATGATTCATGATTCAATTCATGATTCATGATTCATTATTTAATTCATGATTTATGATTTATGATTCAATTTATGATTCAATTCATGATTCATGCTTCATGATTCGATTCATGATTCATGATTCAATTCATGATTTATTATTTATGATTCAATTTATGATTCATGATTCATGATTCAATTCATGATTCATGATTCAATTCATGATTCATGATTCGATTCATGATTCATGATTCATGATTCATGATTCATGATTCAATTCATGATTCATGATTCATGATTCGATTCATGATTCATGATTCATGATTCGATTCATGATTCATGATTCAATTCATGATTTATGATTCAATTTATGATTCAATTCATGATTCATAATTCAATTCATGATTCATGATTCAATTCATGATTCATGATTCAATTCATGATTCATAATTCAATTCATGATTCATGATTCATGATTCATGATTCATGATTCATGATTCAATTCATGATTCATGATTCATGATTCGATTCATGATTCATGATTCATGATTCGATTCATGATTCATGATTCAATTCATGATTTATGATTCAATTTATGATTCAATTTATGATTCATGATTCAATTCATGATTCATGATTCGATTCATGATTCATGATTCATGATTCATGATTCATTATTTAATTCATGATTTATGATTTATGATTCAATTCATGATTCATTTCATGATTCATGATTCATAATTCGATTCATGATTCATGATTCAATTCATGATTTATTATTTATGATTCAATTTATGATTCATGATTCATGATTCATGATTCAATTCATGATTCATGATTCAATTCATGATTCATGATTCAATTTATGATTCAATTCATGATTCATGATTCAATTCATGATTCATGATTCGATTCATAATTCATGATTCAATTCATGATTCATGATTCATTATTTAATTCATGATTTATGATTTATGATTCAATTTATGATTCAATTCATGATTCATGCTTCATGATTCGATTCATGATTCATGATTCAATTCATGATTTATCATTTATGATTCAATTTATGATTCATGATTCATGATTCATGATTCAATTCATGATTCATGATTCAATTCATGATTCGATTCATAATTCATGATTCATGATTCATGATTCATGATTTAATTCATGATTCATGATTCATGATTCGATTCATGATTCATGATTCGATTCATGATTCATGATTCGATTCATGATTCATGATTCAATTCATGATTTATGATTCAATTTATGATTCAATTCATGATTCATGATTCATGATTCATGATTCAATTCATGATTCATGATTCAATTCATGATTCATGATTCGATTCATAATTCATGATTCATGATTCATGATTTAATTCATGATTCATGATTCATGATTCGATTCATGATTCATGATTCGATTCATGATTCATGATTCAATTCATGATTTATGATTCAATTTATGATTCAATTCATGATTCATGATTCATGATTCATGATTCAATTCATGATTCATGATTCAATTCATGATTCATGATTCGATTCATAATTCATGATTCATGATTCATGATTCATGATTTAATTCATGATTCATGATTCATGATTCGATTCATGATTCATGATTCGATTCATGATTCAATTCATGATTCATGATTCAATTCATGATTCATAATTCAATTCATGATTCATGATTCATGATTCATGATTTATGATTCATGATTCATGATTCATGATTTATGATTCGATTCATGATTTATGATTCATGATTCAATTCATGATTCATCATTCGATTTATGATTCATGATTATATTCATGATTCATGATTTATGATTCAATTCATGATTCAATTCATGATTCATGATTCAATTCATGATTCGAGATTCATGATTCGATTCATGATTCATGATTCATGATTCGATTCATGATTCATGATTCGATTCATATTTCATGATTCATGATTCGATTCATGATTTATGATTCATGATTCAATTCATGATTCATCATTCGATTTATGATTCATGATTATATTCATGATTCATGATTTATGATTCAATTCATGATTCAATTCATGATTCATGATTCAATTCATGATTCGAGATTCATGATTCGATTCATGATTCATGATTCATGATTCGATTCATGATTCATGATTCGATTCATGATTCATGATTCATAATTTATAATTCGATTCATGATTCATGATTTATGATTCATGATTCAATTCATGATTCATGATTCAATTCATGATTCATGATTCGATTCATGATTCATGATTCATGATTCATGATTCGATTCATGATTCATGATTCATGATTCAATTCATGATTCATGATTCATGATTCGATTCATGATTCATGATTCATGATTCGATTCATGATTCATGATTCATGATTCGATTCATGATTCATGATTCAATTCATGATTTATGATTCAATTTATGATTCAATTCATGATTCATGATTCAATTCATGATTCATGATTCAATTCATGATTCATGATTCAATTCATGATTCATAATTCAATTCATGATTCATGATTCATGATTCATGATTCATGATTCATGATTCAATTCATGATTCATGATTCATGATTCGATTCATGATTCATGATTCATGATTCGATTCATGATTCATGATTCAATTCATGATTTATGATTCAATTTATGATTCAATTTATGATTCATGATTCAATTCATGATTCATGATTCGATTCATGATTCATGATTCATGATTCATGATTCATTATTTAATTCATGATTTATGATTTATGATTCAATTCATGATTCATTTCATGATTCATGATTCATAATTCGATTCATGATTCATGATTCAATTCATGATTTATTATTTATGATTCAATTTATGATTCATGATTCATGATTCATGATTCAATTCATGATTCATGATTCAATTCATGATTCATGATTCAATTTATGATTCAATTCATGATTCATGATTCAATTCATGATTCATGATTCGATTCATAATTCATGATTCAATTCATGATTCATGATTCATTATTTAATTCATGATTTATGATTTATGATTCAATTTATGATTCAATTCATGATTCATGCTTCATGATTCGATTCATGATTCATGATTCAATTCATGATTTATCATTTATGATTCAATTTATGATTCATGATTCATGATTCAATTCATGATTCATGATTCAATTCATGATTCATGATTCGATTCATAATTCATGATTCATGATTCATGATTTAATTCATGATTCATGATTCATGATTCGATTCATGATTCATGATTCGATTCATGATTCATGATTCGATTCATAATTCATGATTCAATTCATGATTTATGATTCAATTTATGATTCAATTCATGATTCATGATTCATGATTCATGATTCAATTCATGATTCATGATTCAATTCATGATTCATGATTCGATTCATAATTCATGATTCATGATTCATGATTTAATTCATGATTCATGATTCATGATTCGATTCATGATTCATGATTCGATTCATGATTCATGATTCAATTCATGATTTATGATTCAATTTATGATTCAATTCATGATTCATGATTCATGATTCATGATTCAATTCATGATTCATGATTCAATTCATGATTCATGATTCGATTCATAATTCATGATTCATGATTCATGATTCATGATTTAATTCATGATTCATGATTCATGATTCGATTCATGATTCATGATTCGATTCATGATTCAATTCATGATTCATGATTCAATTCATGATTCATAATTCAATTCATGATTCATGATTCATGATTCATGATTTATGATTCATGATTCATGATTCATGATTTATGATTTGATTCATGATTTATGATTCATGATTCAATTCATGATTCATCATTCGATTTATGATTCATGATTATATTCATGATTCATGATTTATGATTCAATTCATGATTCAATTCATGATTCATGATTCAATTCATGATTCGAGATTCATGATTCGATTCATGATTCATGATTCATGATTCGATTCATGATTCATGATTCGATTCATATTTCATGATTCATGATTCGATTCATGATTTATGATTCATGATTCAATTCATGATTCATCATTCGATTTATGATTCATGATTATATTCATGATTCATGATTTATGATTCAATTCATGATTCAATTCATGATTCATGATTCAATTCATGATTCGAGATTCATGATTCGATTCATGATTCATGATTCATGATTCGATTCATGATTCATGATTCGATTCATGATTCATGATTCATAATTTATAATTCGATTCATGATTCATGATTTATGATTCATGATTCAATTCATGATTCATGATTCAATTCATGATTCATGATTCGATTCATGATTCATGATTCATGATTCATGATTCGATTCATGATTCATGATTCATGATTCAATTCATGATTCATGATTTGATTCATGATTCATGATTCAATTCATGATTTATGATTTATGATTCAATTTATGATTCAATTCATGATTCATGATTCAATTCATGATTCATGATTCCATTCATGATTCATGATTCAATTCATGATTTATTATTTATGATTCAATTTATGATTCATGATTCATGATTCAATTCATGATTCATGATTCAATTCATGATTTATTATTTATGATTCAATTCATGATTCATGATTCATGATTCGATTCATGATTCATGATTCAATTCATGATTCATGATTCATTATTTAATTCATGATTCGATTCATGATTCATGATTCAATTCATGATTCATGATTCAATTCATGATTCATGATTCATGATTCATGATTCAATTCATGATTCATGATTCGATTCATGATTCATGATTCAATTCATGATTCATGATTTATAATTCAATTCATGATTAATGATTCGATTCATGATTCATGATTCATGATTCTATTCATGTTTCATGATTCAATTCATGATTCATGATTCACTTCATGATTCATGATTCGATTCATGATTCGATTCATGATTCATGATTCAATTCATGATTTATGATTCATGATGCAATTCATGATTCATAATTTATAATTCGATTCATGATTCATGATTTATGATTCATGATTCATGATTCAATTCATGATTCATTATTCGATTCATGATTCATGATTCATGATTCATGATTCGATTCATGATTCATGATTCATGATTCAATTCATGATTCATGATTCAATTCATGATTCATGATTCAATTTATGATTCAATTCATGATTTATGATTCAATTCATGATTCATGATTCGATTCATGATTCATGATTATATTCATGATTCATGATTCATGATTCAATTCATGATTCGAGATTCATGATTCGATTCATGATTCATGATTCATGATTTGATTCATGATTCATGATTCGATTCATAATTCATGATTCATGATTCGATTCATGATTCATGATTCATGATTCAATTCATGATTCATGATGCAATTCATGATTCATGATTCAATTCATAATTCATGATTCAATTCATGTTTCATTATTCGATTCATGATTCATGATTCAATTCATGTTTCATTATTCGATTCATGATTCATGATTCAATTCATGGTTCATGATTCATGATTCAATTTATGATTCATGATTCAATTCATGATTCATGATTCGATTCATGATTCATGATTCGATTCATGATTCATGATTCATGATTCAATTCATGATTCATGATTTATGATTCAATTCATGATTTAATTCATGATTCATGATTCAATTCATGATTCATGATTCAATTCAGGATTCATGATTTATGATTCGATTCATGATTCATGATTCATGATTCATGATTCAAATTATGATTCAATTCATAATTCATGATTCATTTCATGATTCGATTCATGATTCATGATTCATGATTCATGATTCATGATTCGATTGATGATTTATGATTCATGATTCAATTCATGATTCATCATTCGATTTATGATTCATGATTATATTCATGATTCATGATTTATGATTCAATTCATGATTCAATTCATGATTCATGATTCATGATTCGATTCATGATTTATGATTCAATTCATGATTCATGATTCATGATTCAATTCATGATTCATGATTCATGATTCATGAATTATGATTCAATTCATGATTCATGATTCGATTCATGATTCATGATTCAATTCATGATTCATGATTTATGATTCAATTCATGATTCAATTCATGATTCATGATTCAATTCATGATTCATGATTCATTATTTAATTCATGATTCATGATTCAATTCATGGTTTATTATTTATGATTCAATTTATGATTCATGATTCATGATTCATGATTCAATTCATGATTCATGATTCAATTCATGATTCATGATTCGATTCATAATTCATGATTCATGATTCATGATTCATGATTTAATTCATGATTCATGATTCATGATTCGATTCATGATTCATGATTTGATTCATGATTCATGATTCGATTCATGATTCATGATTCAATTCATGATTTATGATTCAATTTATGATTCATAATTCAATTCATGATTCATGATTCATGATTCGATTCATGATTCATGATTCATGATTCATGATTCATGATTCGATTCATGATTTATGATTCATGATTCATGATTCATGATTTATGATTCGATTCATGATTTATGATTCATGATTCAATTCATGATTCATCATTCGATTTATGATTCATGATTATATTCATGATTCATGATTTATGATTCAATTCATGATTTAATTCATGATTCATTAGTTCAAATCATGATTCGAGATTCATGATTCGATTCATAATTCATGATTCATGATTTGATTCATGATTCATGATTCGATTCATATTTCATGATTCATGATTCGATTCATGATTTATGATTCATGATTATATTCATGATTTATCATTCGATTTATGATTCATGATTATATTCATGATTCATGATTTATGATTCAATTCATGATTTAATTCATGATTAATGATTCAATTCATGATTCATGATTCATGATTCTATTCATGATTCATGATTCACTTCATGATTCATGATTCGATTCATGATTCATGATTCAATTCATGATTTATGATTCATGATGCAATTCATGATTCATGATTTATGATTCAATTCATGATTCAATTCATGATTCATGATTTAATTCATTATTCATGATTCAATTCATGATTCATGATTCGATTCATGATTCATGATTCGATTCATGATTCATGATTCATAATTCATGATTCGATTCATGATTCATGATTCATGATTCAATTCATGATTCATGATTCGATTCATGATTCATGATTCAATTTATGATTCAATTCATGATTCATGGTTCAATTCATGATTCATGATTCGATTCATGATTCATGATTCAATTCATGATTCATGATTCATTATTTAATTCATGATTTATGATTTATGATTCAATTTATGATTCAATTCATGAATCATGATTCATGATTCGATTCATGATTCATGATTCAATTCATGATTTATTATTTATGATTCAATTTATGATTCATGATTCATGATTCATGATTCAATTCATGATTCATGATTCAATTCATGATTCATGATTCAATTTATGATTCAATTCATGATTCATGATTCAATTCATGATTCATGATTCGATTCATGATTCATGATTCAATTCATGATTCATGATTCATTATTTAATTCATGATTTATGATTTATGATTCAATTTATGATTCAATTCATGATTCATGCTTCATGATTCGATTCATGATTCATGATTCAATTCATGATTTATTATTTATGATTCAATTTATGATTCATGATTCATGATTCAATTCATGATTCATGATTCAATTCATGATTCATGATTCGATTCATGATTCATGATTCATGATTCATGATTCAATTCATGATTCATGATTCATGATTCGATTCATGATTCATGATTCATGATTCGATTCATGATTCATGATTCAATTCATGATTTATGATTCAATTTATGATTCAATTCATGATTCATGATTCAATTCATGATTCATGATTCAATTCATGATTCATGATTCAATTCATGATTCATAATTCAATTCATGATTCATGATTCATGATTCGATTCATGATTCATGATTCAATTCATGATTTATTATTTATGATTCAATTTATGATTCATGATTCAATTCATGATTCATGATTCGATTCATGATTCATGATTCATGATTCATGATTCATTATTTAATTCATGATTTATGATTTATGATTCAATTCATGATTCAATTCATGATTCATGATTCATAATTCGATTCATGATTCATGATTCAATTCATGATTTATTATTTATGATTCAATTTATGATTCATGATTCAATTCATGATTCATGATTCGATTCATAATTCATGATTCAATTCATGATTCATGATTCATTATTTAATTCATGATTTATGATTTATGATTCAATTTATGATTCAATTCATGATTCATGCTTCATGATTCGATTCATGATTCATGATTCAATTCATGATTTATCATTTATGATTCAATTTATGATTCATGATTCATGATTCATGATTCAATTCATGATTCATGATTCGATTCATAATTCATGATTCATGATTCATGATTCATGATTTAATTCATGATTCATGATTCATGATTCGATTCATGATTCATGATTCGATTCATGATTCATGATTCGATTCATGATTCATGATTCAATTCATGATTTATGATTCAATTTATGATTCAATTCATGATTCATGATTCATGATTCATGATTCAATTCATGATTCATGATTCAATTCATGATTCATGATTCGATTCATAATTCATGAATCATGATTCATGATTAAATTCATGATTCATGATTCATGATTTAATTCATGATTCATGATTCATGATTCGATTCATGATTCATGATTCGATTCATGATTCATGATTCAATTCATGATTTATGATTCAATTTATGATTCAATTCATGATTCATGATTCATGATTCATGATTCAATTCATGATTCATGATTCAATTCATGATTCATGATTCGATTCATAATTCATGATTCATGATTCATGATTCATGATTTAATTCATGATTCATGATTCATGATTTGATTCATGATTCATGATTCAATTCATGATTCAATTCATGATTCATGATTCAATTCATGATTCATAATTCAATTCATGATTCATGATTCATGATTCATGATTTATGATTCATGATTCATGATTCATGATTTATGATTCGATTCATGATTTATGATTCATGATTCAATTCATGATTCATCATTCGATTTATGATTCATGATTATATTCATGATTCATGATTTATGATTCAATTCATGATTCAATTCATGATTCATGATTCAATTCATGATTCGAGATTCATGATTCGATTCATGATTCATGATTCATGATTCGATTCATGATTCATGATTCGATTCATATTTCATGATTCATGATTCGATTCATGATTTATGATTCATGATTCAATTCATGATTCATCATTCGATTTATGATTCATGATTATATTCATGATTCATGATTTATGATTCAATTCATGATTCAATTCATGATTCATGATTCAATTCATGATTCGAGATTCATGATTCGATTCATGATTCATGATTCATGATTCGATTCATGATTCATGATTCGATTCATGATTCATGATTCATAATTTATAATTCGATTCATGATTCATGATTTATGATTCATGATTCAATTCATGATTCATGATTCAATTCATGATTCATGATTCGATTCATGATTCATGATTCATGATTCATGATTCGATTCATGATTCATGATTCATGATTCAATTCATGATTCATGATTTGATTCATGATTCATGATTCAATTCATGATTTATGATTTATGATTCAATTTATGATTCAATTCATGATTCATGATTCAATTCATGATTCATGATTCCATTCATGATTCATGATTCAATTCATGATTCATGATTCAATTCATGATTCATGATTCATTATTTAATTCATGATTTATGATTTATGATTCAATTTATGATTCAATTCATGATTCATGATTCGATTCATGATTCATGATTCAATTCATGATTTATTATTTATGATTCAATTTATGATTCATGATTCATGATTCAATTCATGATTCATGATTCAATTCATGATTTATTATTTATGATTCAATTCATGATTCATGATTCATGATTCGATTCATGATTCATGATTCAATTCATGATTCATGATTCATTATTTAATTCATGATTCGATTCATGATTCATGATTCAATTCATGATTCATGATTCAATTCATGATTCATGATTCATGATTCATGATTTAATTCATGATTCATGATTCGATTCATGATTCATGATTCAATTCATGATTCATGATTTATAATTCAATTCATGATTAATGATTCGATTCATGATTCATGATTCTATTCATGTTTCATGATTCAATTCATGATTCATGATTCACTTCATGATTCATGATTCGATTCATGATTCGATTCATGATTCATGATTCAATTCATGATTTATGATTCATGATGCAATTCATGATTCATAATTTATAATTCGATTCATGATTCATGATTTATGATTCATGATTCATGATTCAATTCATGATTCATGATTCGATTCATGATTCATGATTCATGATTCATGATTCGATTCATAATTCATGATTCATGATTCAATTCATGATTCATGATTCAATTCATGATTCATGATTCAATTTATGATTCAATTCATGATTTATGATTCAATTCATGATTCATGATTCGATTCATGATTCATGATTATATTCATGATTCATGATTCATGATTCAATTCATGATTCGAGATTCATGATTCGATTCATGATTCATGATTCATGATTTGATTCATGATTCATGATTCGATTCATAATTCATGATTCATGATTCAATTCATAATTCATGATTCAATTCATGTTTCATGATTCGATTCATGATTCATGATTCAATTCATGGTTCATGATTCATGATTCAATTTATGATTCATGATTCAATTCATGATTCATGATTCGATTCATGATTCATGATTCGATTCATGATTCATGATTCATGATTCAATTCATGATTCATGATTTATGATTCAATTCATGATTTAATTCATGATTCATGATTCAATTCATGATTCATGATTCAATTCAGGATTCATGATTTATGATTCGATTCATGATTCATGATTCATGATTCATGATTCAAATTATGATTCAATTCATAATTCATGATTCATTTCATGATTTGATTCATGATTCATGATTCATGATTCATGATTCATGATTCGATTGATGATTTATGATTCATGATTCAATTCATGATTCATCATTCGATTTATGATTCATGATTATATTCATGATTCATGATTCATGATTCGAATTATGATTCATGATTCAATTCATGATTCATGATTCATGATTCAATTCATGATTCATGATTCATGATTCATGAATTATGATTCAATTCATGATTCAATTCATGATTCATGATTCATGATTCGATTCATGATTCATGATTCAATTCATGATTCATGATTCATGATTCAATTCATGATTCATGATTCATGATTCATGAATTATGATTCAATTCATGATTCATGATTCGATTCATGATTCATGATTCAATTCATGATTCATGATTTATGATTCAATTCATGATTCAATTCATGATTCATGATTCAATTCATGATTCATGATTCATTATTTAATTCATGATTCATGATTCAATTCATGATTTATTATTTATGATTCAATTTATGATTCATGATTCATGATTCATGATTCAATTCATGATTCATGATTCAATTCATGATTCATGATTCGATTCATAATTCATGATTCATGATTCATGATTCATGATTTAATTCATGATTCATGATTCATGATTCGATTCATGATTCATGATTTGATTCATGATTCATGATTCGATTCATGATTCATGATTCAATTCATGATTTATGATTCAATTTATGATTCATAATTCAATTCATGATTCATGATTCATGATTCGATTCATGATTCATGATTCATGATTCATGATTCATGATTCGATTCATGATTTATGATTCATGATTCATGATTCATGATTTATGATTCGATTCATGATTTATGATTCATGATTCAATTCATGATTCATCATTCGATTTATGATTCATGATTATATTCATGATTCATGATTTATGATTCAATTCATGATTCAATTCATGATTCATTAGTTCAAATCATGATTCGAGATTCATGATTCGATTCATAATTCATGATTCATGATTTGATTCATGATTCATGATTCGATTCATATTTCATGATTCATGATTCGATTCATGATTTATGATTCATGATTATATTCATGATTCATCATTCGATTTATGATTCATGATTATATTCATGATTCATGATTTATGATTCAATTCATGATTTAATTCATGATTCATGATTCAATTCATGATTCGAGATTCATGATTCGATTCATGATTCATGATTCGATTCATGATTCATGATTCGATTCATGATTCATGATTCATAATTTATAATTCGATTCATGATTCATGATTTATGATTCATGATTCAATTCATGATTCATGATTCAATTCATGATTCATGAATCGATTCATGATTCATGATTCATGATTCATGATTCGATTCATGATTCATGATTCATGATTCAATTCATGATTCATGATTTGATTCATGATTCATGATTCAATTCATGATTTATGATTTATGATTCAATTTATGATTCAATTCATGATTCATGATTCAATTCATGATTCATGATTCCATTCATGATTCATGATTCAATTCATGATTCATGATTCAATTCATGATTCATGATTCATTATTTAGTTCATGATTTATGATTTATGATTCAATTTATGATTCAATTCATGATTCATGATTCGATTCATGATTCATGATTCAATTCATGATTTATTATTTATGATTCAATTTATGATTCATGATTCATGATTCATGATTCATGATTCAATTCATGATTCATGATTCAATTCATGATTTATTATTTATGATTCAATTCATGATTCATGATTCATGATTCGATTCATGATTCATGACTCAATTCATGATTCATGATTCATTATTTAATTCATGATTCGATTCATGATTCATGATTCAATTCATGATTCAATTCATGATTCATGATTCATGATTCATGATTCAATTCATGATTCGATTCATGATTCATGATTCAATTCATGATTCATGATTTATAATTCAATTCAAGATTAATGATTCAATTCATGATTCATGATTCATGATTCTATTCATGATTCATGATTCACTTCATGATTCATGATTCGATTCATGATTCATGATTCAATTCATGATTTATGATTCATGATGCAATTCATGATTCATGATTTATGATTCAATTCATGATTCAATTCATGATTCATGATTTAATTCATTATTCATGATTCAATTCATGATTCATGATTCGATTCATGATTCATGATTCATAATTCATGATTCGATTCATGATTCATGATTCATGATTCAATTCATGATTCATGATTTGATTCATGATTCATGATTCAATTTATGATTCAATTCATGATTCATGGTTCAATTCATGATTCATGATTCGATTCATGATTCATGATTCAATTCATGATTCATGATTCATTATTTAATTCATGATTTATGATTTATGATTCAATTTATGATTCAATTCATGAATCATGATTCATGATTCGATTCATGATTCATGATTCAATTCATGATTTATTATTTATGATTCAATTTATGATTCATGATTCATGATTCATGATTCAATTCATGATTCATGATTCAATTTATGATTCAATTCATGATTCATGATTCAATTCATGATTCATGATTCGATTCATGATTCATGATTCAATTCATGGTTCATGATTCATTATTTAATTCATGATTTATGATTTATGATTCAATTTATGATTCAATTCATGATTCATGCTTCATGATTCGATTCATGATTCATGATTCAATTCATGATTTATTATTTATGATTCAATTTATGATTCATGATTCATGATTCATGATTCAATTCATGATTCATGATTCAATTCATGATTCATGATTCGATTCATGATTCATGATTCATGATTCATGATTCAATTCATGATTCATGATTCATGATTCGATTCATGATTCATGATTCATGATTCGATTCATGATTCATGATTCAATTCATGATTTATGATTCAATTTATGATTCAATTCATGATTCATGATTCAATTCATGATTCATGATTCAATTCATGATTCATGATTCAATTCATGATTCATAATTCAATTCATGATTCATGATTCATGATTCGATTCATGATTCATGATTCAATTCATGATTTATTATTTATGATTCAATTTATGATTCATGATTCAATTCATGATTCATGATTCGATTCATGATTCATGATTCATGATTCATTATTTAATTCATGATTTATGATTTATGATTCAATTTATGATTCAATTCATGATTCATGATTCATAATTCGATTCATGATTCATGATTCAATTCATGATTTATTATTTATGATTCAATTTATGATTCATGATTCATGATTAATGATTCAATTCATGATTCATGATTCAATTCATGATTCATGATTCAATTTATGATTCAATTCATGATTCATGATTCAATTCATGATTCATGATTCGATTCATAATTCATGATTCAATTCATGATTCATGATTCATTATTTAATTCATGATTTATGATTTATGATTCAATTTATGATTCAATTCATGATTCATGCTTCATGATTCGATTCATGATTCATGATTCAATTCATGATTTATCATTTATGATTCAATTTATGATTCATGATTCATGATTCATGATTCAATTCATGATTCATGATTCAATTCATGATTCATGATTCGATTCATAATTCATGATTCATGATTCATGATTCATGATTTAATTCATGATTCATGATTCATGATTCGATTCATGATTCATGATTCGATTCATGATTCATGATTCGATTCATGATTCATGATTCAATTCATGATTTATGATTCAATTTATGATTCAATTCATGATTCATGATTCATGATTCATGATTCAATTCATGATTCATGATTCAATTCATGATTCATGATTCGATTAATAATTCATGATTCATGATTCATGATTCATGATTTAATTCATGATTCATGATTCATGATTCGATTCATGATTCATGATTCGATTCATGATTCATGATTCGATTCATGATTCAATTCATGATTTATGATTCAATTTATGATTCAATTCATGATTCATGATTCATGATTCATGATTCAATTCATGATTCATGATTCAATTCATGATTCATGATTCGATTCATAATTCATGATTCATGATTCATGATTCATGATTTAATTCATGATTCATGATTCATGATTCGATTCATGATTCATGATTCGATTCATGATTCATGATTCAATTCATGATTCATGATTCAATTCATGATTCATAATTCAATTCATGATTCATGATTCATGATTCATGATTTATGATTCATGATTCAATTCATGATTCATCATTCGATTTATGATTCATGATTATATTCATGATTCATGATTTATGATTCAATTCATGATTCAATTCATGATTCATGATTCAATTCATGATTCGAGATTCATGATTCGATTCATGATTCATGATTCATGATTCGATTCATGATTCATGATTCGATTCATATTTCATGATTCATGATCCGATTCATGATTTATGATTCATGATTCAATTCATGATTCATCATTCGATTTATGATTCATGATTATATTCATGATTCATGATTTATGATTCAATTCATGATTCAATTCATGATTCATGATTCAATTCATGATTCGAGATTCATGATTCGATTCATGATTCATGATTCATGATTCGATTCATGATTCATGATTCGATTCATGATTCATGATTCATAATTTATAATTCGATTCATGATTCATGATTTATGATTCATGATTCAATTATTGATTCATGATTCAATTCATGATTCATGATTCGATTCATGATTCATGATTCATGATTCATGATTCGATTCATGATTCATGATTCATGATTCAATTCATGATTCATGATTTGATTCATGATTCATGATTCAATTCATGATTTATGATTTATGATTCAATTTATGATTCAATTCATGATTCATGATTCAATTCATGATTCATGATTCCATTCATGATTCATGATTCAATTCATGATTCATGATTCAATTCATGATTCATGATTCATTATTTAATTCATGATTTATGATTTATGATTCAATTTATGATTCAATTCATGATTCATGATTCGATTCATGATTCATGATTCAATTCATGATTTATTATTTATGATTCAATTTATGATTCATGATTCATGATTCATGATTCAATTCATGATTCATGATTCAATTCATGATTTATTATTTATGATTCAATTCATGATTCATGATTCATGATTCGATTCATGATTCATGATTCAATTCATGATTCATGATTCATTATTTAATTCATGATTCGATTCATGATTCATGATTCAATTCATGATTCATGATTCAATTCATGATTCATGATTCATGATTCATGATTCAATTCATGATTCATGATTCGATTCATGATTCATGATTCAATTCATGATTCATGATTTATAATTCAATTCATGATTAATGATTCGATTCATGATTCATGATTCATGATTCTATTCATGTTTCATGATTCAATTCATGATTCATGATTCACTTCATGATTCATGATTCGATTCATGATTCGATTCATGATTCATGATTCAATTCATGATTTATGATTCATGATGCAATTCATGATTCATAATTTATAATTCGATTCATGATTCATGATTTATGATTCATGATTCATGATTCAATTCATGATTCATGATTCGATTCATGATTCATGATTCATGATTCATGATTCGATTCATGATTCATGATTCATGATTCAATTCATGATTCATGATTCAATTCATGATTCATGATTCAATTTATGATTCAATTCATGATTTATGATTCAATTCATGATTCATGATTCGATTCATGATTCATGATTATATTCATGATTCATGATTCATGATTCAATTCATGATTCGAGATTCATGATTCGATTCATGATTCATGATTCATGATTTGATTCATGATTCATGATTCGATTCATAATTCATGATTCATGATTCGATTCATGATTCATGATTCATGATTCAATTCATGATTCATGATGCAATTCATGATTCATGATTCAATTCATAATTCATGATTCAATTCATGTTTCATGATTCGATTCATGATTCATGATTCAATTCATGGTTCATGATTCATGATTCAATTCATCATTCATGATTCAATTCATGATTCATGATTCGATTCATGATTCTTGATTCGATTTATGATTCATGATTCATGATTCAATTCATGATTCATGATTCGATTTATGATTTATGATTCAATTCATGATTCATGATTTATGATTCAATTCATGATTCAATTCATGATTCATGATTCATGATTCGATTCATGATTCATGATTCAATTCATGATTCATGATTCGATTGATGATTTATGATTCATGATTCAATTCATGATTCATCATTCGATTTATGATTCATGATTATATTCATGATTCATGATTTATGATTCAATTCATGATTCAATTCATGATTCATGATTCATGATTCGATTCATGATTCATGATTCAATTCATGATTCATGATTCATGATTCAATTCATGATTCATGATTCATGATTCATGAATTATGATTCAATTCATGATTCATGATTCGATTCATGATTCATGATTCAATTCATGATTCATGATTTATGATTCAATTCATGATTCAATTCATGATTCATGATTCAATTCATGATTCATGATTCATTATTTAATTCATGATTCATGATTCAATTCATGATTTATTATTTATGATTCAATTTATGATTCATGATTCATGATTCATGATTCAATTCATGATTCATGATTCAATTCATGATTCATGATTCGATTCATAATTCATGATTCATGATTCATGATTCATGATTTAATTCATGATTCATGATTCATGATTCGATTCATGATTCATGATTTGATTCATGATTCATGATTCGATTCATGATTCATGATTCAATTCATGATTTATGATTCAATTTATGATTCATAATTCAATTCATGATTCATGATTCATGATTCGATTCATGATTCATGATTCATGATTCATGATTCATGATTCGATTCATGATTTATGATTCATGATTCATGATTCATGATTTATGATTCGATTCATGATTTATGATTCATGATTCAATTCATGATTCATCATTCGATTTATGATTCATGATTATATTCATGATTAATGATTTATGATTCAATTCATGATTCATTAGTTCAAATCATGATTCGAGATTCATGATTCGATTCATAATTCATGATTCATGATTTGATTCATGATTCATGATTCGATTCATATTTCATGATTCATGATTCGATTCATGATTTATGATTCATGATTATATTCATGATTCATGATTCGATTTATGATTCATGATTATATTCATGATTCATGATTTATGATTCAATTCATGATTTAATTCATGAATCATGATTCAATTCATGATTCGAGGATTCATGATTCGATTCATGATTCATGATTCGATTCATGATTCATGATTCGAGTTCATGATTCATGATTCATAATTTATAATTCGATTCATGATTCATGATTTATGATTCATGATTCAATTCATGATTCATGATTCAATTCATGATTCATGAATCGATTCATGATTCATGATTCATGATTCATGATTCGATTCATGATTCATGATTCATGGATTCAATTCATGATTCATGATTTGATTCATGATTCATGATTCAATTCATGATTTATGATTTATGATTCAATTTATGATTCAATTCATGATTCATGATTCAATTCATGATTCATGATTCCATTCATGATTCATGATTCAATTCATGATTCATGATTCAATTCATGATTCATGATTCATTATTTAATCATGATTTATGATTTATGATTCAATTTATGATTCAATTCATGATTCATGATTCGATTCATGATTCATGATTCAATTCATGATTTATTATTTATGATTCAATTTATGATTCATGATTCATGATTCATGATTCATGATTCAATTCATGATTCATGATTCAATTCATGATTTAT
Source organism: Mixophyes fleayi (assembly GCF_038048845.1). Taxonomy (NCBI): domain Eukaryota; kingdom Metazoa; phylum Chordata; class Amphibia; order Anura; family Limnodynastidae; genus Mixophyes; species Mixophyes fleayi. The sequence continues at coordinate 37,454 of NW_027448431.1, forward strand.
TATTTATGATTCAATTCATGATTCATGATTCATGATTCGATTCATGATTCATGACTCAATTCATGATTCATGATTCATTATTTAATTCATGATTTGATTCATGATTCATGATTCAATTCATGATTCATGATTCAATTCATGATTCATGATTCATGATTCATGATTCAATTCATGATTCATGATTCGATTCATGATTCATGATTCAATTCATGATTCATGATTTATAATTCAATTCATGATTAATGATAAAATTCATGATTCATGATTCTATTCATGATTCATGATTCAATTCATGATTCATGATTCACTTCATGATTCATGATTCGATTCATGATTCATGATTCAATTCATGATTTATGATTCATGATGCAATTCATGATTCATGATTTATGATTCAATTCATGATTCAATTCATGATTCATGATTTAATTCATTATTCATGATTCAATTCATGATTCATGATTCGATTCATGATTCATGATTCATAATTCATGATTCGATTCATGATTCATGATTCATGATTCAATTCATGATTCATGATTCGATTCATGATTCATGATTCAATTTATGATTCAATTCATGATTCATGGTTCAATTCATGATTCATGATTCGATTCATGATTCATGATTCAATTCATGATTCATGATTCATTATTTAATTCATGATTTATGATTTATGATTCAATTTATGATTCAATTCATGAATCATGATTCATGATTCGATTCATGATTCATGATTCAATTCATGATTTATTATTTATGATTCAATTTATGATTCATGATTCATGATTCATGATTCAATTCATGATTCATGATTCAATTCATGATTCATGATTCAATTTATGATTCAATTCATGATTCATGATTCAATTCATGATTCATGATTCGATTCATGATTCATGATTCAATTCATGGTTCATGATTCATTATTTAATTCATGATTTATGATTTATGATTCAATTTATGATTCAATTCATGATTCATGCTTCATGATTCGATTCATGATTCATGATTCAATTCATGATTTATTATTTATGATTCAATTTATGATTCATGATTCATGATTCATGATTCAATTCATGATTCATGATTCAATTCATGATTCATGATTCGATTCATGATTCATGATTCATGATTCATGATTCATGATTCAATTCATGATTCATGATTCATGATTCGATTCATGATTCATGATTCATGATTCGATTCATGATTCATGATTCAATTCATGATTTATGATTCAATTTATGATTCAATTCATGATTCATGATTCAATTCATGATTCATGATTCAATTCATGATTCATGATTCAATTCATGATTCATAATTCAATTCATGATTCATGATTCATGATTCGATTCATGATTCATGATTCAATTCATGATTTATTATTTATGATTCAATTTATGATTCATGATTCAATTCATGATTCATGATTCGATTCATGATTCATGATTCATGATTCATTATTTAATTCATGATTTATGATTTATGATTCAATTTATGATTCAATTCATGATTCATGATTCATAATTCGATTCATGATTCATGATTCAATTCATGATTTATTATTTATGATTCAATTTATGATTCATGATTCATGATTCATGATTCAATTCATGATTCATGATTCAATTCATGATTCATGATTCAATTTATGATTCAATTCATGATTCATGATTCAATTCATGATTCATGATTCGATTCATAATTCATGATTCAATTCATGATTCATGATTCATTATTTAATTCATAATTTATGATTTATGATTCAATTTATGATTCAATTCATGATTCATGCTTCATGATTCGATTCATGATTCATGATTCAATTCATGATTTATCATTTATGATTCAATTTATGATTCATGATTCATGATTCATGATTCAATTCATGATTCATGATTCAATTCATGATTCATGATTCGATTCATAATTCATGATTCATGATTCATGATTTAATTCATGATTCATGATTCATGATTCGATTCATGATTCATGATTCGATTCATGATTCATGATTCGATTCATGATTCATGATTCAATTCATGATTTATGATTCAATTTATGATTCAATTCATGATTCATGATTCATGATTCAATTCATGATTCATGATTCAATTCATGATTCATGATTCAATTCATAATTCATGATTCATGATTCATGATTCATGATTTAATTCATGATTCATGATTCATGATTCGATTCATGATTCATGATTCGATTCATGATTCATGATTCGATTCATGATTCAATTCATGATTTATGATTCAATTTATGATTCAATTCATGATTCATGATTCATGATTCATGATTCAATTCATGATTCATGATTCAATTCATGATTCATGATTCGATTCATAATTCATGATTCATGATTCATGATTCATGATTTAATTCATGATTCATGATTCATGACTCGATTCATGATTCATGATTCGATTCATGATTAATGATTCAATTCATGATTCATGATTCAATTCATGATTCATAATTCAATTCATGATTCATGATTCATGATTTATGATTCATGATTCATGATTCATGATTTATGATTCGATTCATGATTTATGATTCATGATTCAATTCATGATTCATCATTCGATTTATGATTCATGATTATATTCATGATTCATGATTTATGATTCAATTCATGATTCAATTCATGATTCATGATTCAATTCATGATTCGAGATTCATGATTCGAATCATGATTCATGATTCATGATTCGATTCATGATTCATGATTCGATTCATATTTCATGATTCATGATCCGATTCATGATTTATGATTCATGATTCAATTCATGATTCATCATTCGATTTATGATTCATGATTATATTCATGATTCATGATTTATGATTCAATTCATGATTCAATTCATGATTCATGATTCAATTCATGATTCGAGATTCATGATTCAATTCATGATTCATGATTCAATTCATGATTCATGATTCAATTTATGATTCAATTCATGATTTATGATTCAATTCATGATTCATGATTCGATCATGATTCATGATTCGATTCATGATTCATGATTCATAATTTATAATTCGATTCATGATTCATGATTTATGATTCATGATTCAATTCATGATTCATGATTCAATTCATGATTCATGATTCGATTCATGATTCATGATTCATGATTCGATTCATGATTCATGATTCATGATTCAATTCATGATTCATGATTTGATTCATGATTCATGATTCAATTCATGATTTATGATTTATGATTCAATTCATGATTCATGATTCAATTCATGATTCATGATTCCATTCATGATTCATGATTCAATTCATGATTCATGATTCAATTCATGATTCATGATTCATTATTTAATTCATGATTTATGATTTATGATTCAATTTATGATTCAATTCATGATTCATGATTCGATTCATGATTCATGATTCAATTCATGATTTATTATTTATGATTCAATTTATGATTCATGATTCATGATTCATGATTCAATTCATGATTCATGATTCAATTCATGATTTATTATTTATGATTCAATTCATGATTCATGATTCATGATTCGATTCATGATTCATGATTCAATTCATGATTCATGATTCATTATTTAATTCATGATTCGATTCATGATTCATGATTCAATTCATGATTCATGATTCAATTCATGATTCATGATTCATGATTCATGATTCAATTCATGATTCATGATTCGATTCATGATTCATGATTCAATTCATGATTCATGATTTATAATTCAATTCATGATTAATGATTCGATTCATGATTCATGATTCATGATTCTATTCATGTTTCATGATTCAATTCATGATTCATGATTCACTTCATGATTCATGATTCGATTCATGATTCGATTCATGATTCATGATTCAATTCATGATTTATGATTCATGATGCAATTCATGATTCATAATTTATAATTCGATTCATGATTCATGATTTATGATTCATGATTCATGATTCAATTCATGATTCATGATTCGATTCATGATTCATGATTCATGATTCATGATTCGATTCATGATTCATGATTCATGATTCAATTCATGATTCATGATTCAATTCATGATTCATGATTCAATTTATGATTCAATTCATGATTTATGATTCAATTCATGATTCATGATTCGATTCATGATTCATGATTATATTCATGATTCATGATTCATGATTCAATTCATGATTCGAGATTCATGATTCA